>NW_027675631.1:0-2500 GCF_965601325.2 Salmo salar | reverse complement strand
CACAACACACACACACACACCGACAACACACACACACACACACCGACAACACAAACACACACACACACCGACAACACACACACACACACACACCGACAACACACACACACACACACCGACACACACACACACCGACACACACACACACACACACCGACAACACACACACACACACCGACAACACACACACACACACACACCGACAACACACACACACACACACACACACACACACACACACACACAACACACACACACACACACACACACACCGACAACACACACACACACACCGACAACCACACACACACACACACACACACACACACACAACACACACACACACACACCACACACACACACACACACACACCGACAACACACACACACACACACCGACAACACACACACACACACCGACAACACACACACACACACACACACACACACACACCGACAACACACACACACACACACACCGACAACACACACACACACACACACGACAACACACACACACACACACACACACACCGACAACACACACACACACACACACAACACACACACACACAGACACCACACACACACACACACACCGACAACACACACACACACACCGACAACACACACACACACGACACCACACACACACACACACACCGACAACACACACACACACACACCGACAACACACACACACACACACACGACAACACACACACACACACACCGACAACACACACACACACACACGACAACACACACACACACACACCGACAACACACACACACACACACGACACCACACACACACACACCGACAACACACACACACACACACACCGACAACACACACACACACACCGACAACACACACACACCGACAACACACACACACACCGACAACACACACACACACACACCGACAACACACACACACCACAACACACACACACACACCGACAACACACACACACACACACCACAACACACACACACACACACCACAACACACACACACACACCGACAACACACACACACACACCGACAACACACACACACACACACACCGACAACACACACACACACACCGACAACACACACACACACACACCGACAACACATAAACACACACACACACCGACAACACACACACACACACACCGACAACACACACACACACCACACACCGACAACACACACACGACACACCGACACACACACACACACACACGACAACACACCGACACACACACACACACACACCGACAACACACACACACACCGACAACACACACACACACACACCGACAACACACACACACACACACCGACAACACACACACACACCGACAACGCACACACACACCGGCAACACACACACACACACCGACAACACACACACACACACACCGACAACACACACACACACACACACGCACACACACACACACACACACACACCGACAACACACACACACACACACCGACAACACACACACACACAAACAACACACACGCACACACACACACACACACACACCGACAACACACACACACACACACCGACAACACACACACACACACACCGACAACACACACACACACACCGACAACACAACACACACACACAACACACACACACACACCGACAACAACACACACACACACACGACCAGACAACACACACACACACACACGCACACACACACACACACACACAACCGACAACACACACACACACACACCGACAACACACACACACACAAACACCAGCAACACACACACCCACACCGACAACACACACACGACACACACCCACAACACACACACACCGACAACACAAAAACACACACACACACCCGACAACACACACACACCACACACCGACAACACACACACACACACACACACTGACAACACACACACACACACACCGACAACACACACACACACACACACCGACAACACACACACACACACACACGACACCGACAAACACACACACACACGACACACGACAACAGCACACACCGACAACACACACACACACACACACACTCAGACAACACACACACCGACAACACACACACACACAACACACACACACACCGACAACACACACACACACACCGACAACGCACACACACCCCACAACACACACACACACCGACAACACACACACACACACACGACAACACACACACACACACACCGACAACACACACACACACACGACAACACAACACACACACACACACCGACAACACACACACACATACACACCGACAACACACACACACACCGACAACACACACACAGACACACACACACACACACACACCGACAACACACACACACACCGACAACACACGCACACACACACGACAACACACACACACACACCGACAACACACACACACACACACACCGACAACACACACACACCGACAACACACACACACACACACACACTCAGACACACACACACACCGA
>NW_027675630.1:100000-123229 GCF_965601325.2 Salmo salar | reverse complement strand
CGGTGTGTGTGTGTGTGTTGTTGGTGTGTGTGTGTGTGTTGTCGGTGTGTTTGTGTGTGTGTGTTGTCGCTGTGTGTGTGTGTTGTCGGTGTGTGTGTGTGTGTTGTCGGTGTGTGTGTGTGTGTGTGTGTGTGTTGTCGGTGTGTGTGTGTTGTCGGTGTGTGTGTGTGTATGTGTTGTCGGTGTGTGTGTGTGTGTTGTCGGTGTGTGTGTGTGTGTGTTGTCGGTGTGTGTGTGTGTGTGTGTTGTCGGTATGTGTGTGTGTGTTGCTGGTGTTTGTGTGTGTGTGTGTTGTCGGTGTGTGTGTGTTGTCGGTGTGTGTGTGTGTGTGTGTGTGTGTGTGTGTGTTGTCGGTGTGTGTGTGTGTGTTGTCGGTGTGTGTGTGTGTGTTGTCGGTGTGTGTGTGTGTGTTGTCGGTGTGTGTGTGTGTGTTGTCGGTGTGTTTGTGTGTGTGTGGTCGGTGTGTGTGTGTGTGTGTTGTCGGTGTGTGTGTGTTGTGTGTGTGTGTGTTGTCGGTGTGTGTGTTTGTTGTCGGTGTGTGTGTGTGTGTGTGTGTGTGTGTTGTCGGTGTGTGTGTGTGTGTGTTGTCGGTGTGTGTGTGTGTTGTCGGTGTGTGTGTGTGTGTTGTCGGTGTGTGTGTGTGTGTTGTCGGTGTGTGTGTGTGTGTGTTGTCGGTGTGTGTGTGTGTGTGTTGTCGGTGTGTATGTGTGTGTGTTGTCAGTGTGTGTGTGTGTGTGTGTTGTCGGTGTGTGTGTGTTTATGTGTTGTCGGTGTGTGTGTGTGTGTTGTCGGTGTGTGTGTGTGTGTTGTCAGTGTGTGTGTGTGTGTGTTGTCGGTGTGTGTGTGTGTGTGTTGTCGGTGTGTGTGTGTGTGTGTGTGTTGTCGGTGTGTCTGTGTTGTCGGTGTGTGTGTGTTGTCGGTGTGTGTGTGTGTTGTCGGTGTGTTGTCGGTGTGTGTGTGTGTGTTGTTGGTGTGTGTTGTCGGTGTGTGTGTGTGTGTTGTGTGTGTGTGTGTTTTCGGTGTGTGTGTGTGTTGTCGGTGTGTGTGTGTGTGTGTTGTCGGTGTGTGTGTGTGTGTTGTCGGTGTGTGTGTGTGTGTGTTGTCGGTGTGTGTGTGTGTGTGTGTTGTCGGTGTGTGTGTGTGTTGTCGGTGTGTGTGTGTGTGTGTTGTCGGTTTGTGTGTGTGTGTGTGTGTTGTCGGTGTGTGTGTGTGTTGTCGGTGTGTGTGTGTGTGTTGTCGGTGTGTGTGTGTGTTGTCGGTGTGTGTGTGTGTGAGTGTTGTGGGTGTGTTGTCGGTGTGTGTGTGGGTGTGTTGTCGGTGTGTGCGTGTGTGTTTTGTCGGTGTGTGTGTGTGTGTGTTGTCGGTGTGTGTGTGTGTGTTGTGTGTGTGTGTTTTGTCGGTGTGTGTGTGTGAGTGTGTGTGTTGTCGGTGTGTGTGTGTGAGTGTGTGTGTTGTCGGTGTGTGTGTGTGTGTGTGTTGTCGGTGTGTGTGTGTGTGTGTGTTGTCGGTGTGTGTGTGTGTGTTGTCGGTGTGTGTGTGTGTGTGTGTTGTCGGTGTGTATGTGTGTGTGTTGTCAGTGTGTGTGTGTGTGTGTTGTCGGTGTGTGTGTGTTTATGTGTTGTCGGTGTGTGTGTGTGTGTGTTGTCGGTGTGTGTGTGTTTATGTGTTGTCGGTGTGTGTGTGTGTGTGCTGTCGGTGTGTGTGTGTGTTGTCGGTGTGTGTGTGTGTGTGTTGTCGGTTTGTGTGTGTGTGTGTGTGTTGTCGGTGTGTGTGTGTGTTGTCGGTGTGTGTGTGTGTGTTGTCGGTGTGTGTGTGTGTTGTCGGTGTGTGTGTGTGTGAGTGTTGTGGGTGTGTTGTCGGTGTGTGTGTGGGTGTGTTGTCGTTGTGTGCGTGTGTGTTTTGTCGGTGTGTGTGTGTGTGTGTTGTCGGTAAGTGTGTGTGTGTTGTGTGTGTGTGTGTTGTCGGTGTGTGTGTGTGAGTGTGTGTGTTGTCGGTGTGTGTGTGTGAGTGTGTGTGTTGTCGGTGTGTGTGTGTGTGTGTGTTGTCGGTGTGTGTGTGTGTGTTGTCGGTGTGTGTGTGTGTGTTGTCGGTGTGTGTGTGTGTGTGTGTTGTCGGTGTGTATGTGTGTGTGTTGTCAGTGTGTGTGTGTGTGTGTTGTCGGTGTGTGTGTGTTTATGTGTTGTCGGTGTGTGTGTGTGTGTGTTGTCGGTGTGTATGTGTGTTGTCGGTGTGCGTGTGTGTGTTGTCGGTGTGTGTGTGTGTGTGTTGTCGGTGTGTGTGTGTGTGTGTTGTCGGTGTGTGTGTGTGTGTGTGTGTGTTGTCGGTGTGTGTGTGTGTGTGTGTTGTCGGTGTGTGTGTGGGTGTGTGTGTGTTGTGTGTGTGTGTTGTCGGTGTGTGTGTGTGTGTGTTGTCGGTTTGTGTGTGTGTGTTGTCGGTGTGTGTGTGTTGTCGGTGTGTGTGTGTGTGTGTGTGTTGTCGGTGTGTGTGTGTTATCGGTGTGTGTGTGTGTGTGTGTTGTCGGTGTGTGTGTGTGTGTGTGTGTTGTCGGTGTGTGTGTGTGTGTGTTGTCGGTGTGTGTGTGTGTGTGTGTTGTCGGTGTGTGTGTGTTGTCGGTGTGTGTGTGTGTGTATTGTGGGTGTGTTGTCGGTGTGTGTGTGTGTTTGTGTTGTCGGTGTGTGCGTGTGTGTTTTGTCGGTGTGTGTGTTGTGTGTGTGTGTGTTGTCGGTGTGTGTGTGTGTTGTTGGTGTGTGTGTGTGTGTGTGTGTGTGTGTTGTCGGTGTGTGTGTGTGTGTGTGTGTGTGTGTTTTGTCGGTGTGTGTGTGTGTGTTGTCGGTGTGTGTGTGTGTGTTGTCGGTGTGTGTGTGTGTGTGTGTGTGTGTGTGTTGTCGGTGTGTGTGTGTGTGTTGTCGGTGTGTGTGTGTGTGTTGTTGGTGTGTGTGTGTGTGTTGTCGGTGTGTTTGTGTGTGTGTGTTGTCGCTGTGTGTGTGTGTTGTCGGTGTGTGTGTGTGTGTTGTCGGTGTGTGTGTGTGTGTGTGTGTGTGTTGTCGGTGTGTGTGTGTTGTCGGTGTGTGTGTGTGTATGTGTTGTCGGTGTGTGTGTGTGTGTGTTGTCGGTGTGTGTGTGTGTGTGTTGTCGGTGTGTGTGTGTGTGTGTTGTCGGTATGTGTGTGTGTGTTGCTGGTGTTTGTGTGTGTGTGTGTTGTCGGTGTGTGTGTGTTGTCGGTGTGTGTGTGTGTGTGTGTGTGTGTGTGTGTGTTGTCGGTGTGTGTGTGTGTGTTGTCGGTGTGTTTGTGTGTGTGTGGTCGGTGTGTGTGTGTGTGTGTTGTCGTTGTGTGTGTGTTGTGTGTGTGTGTGTTGTCGGTGTGTGTGTTTGTTGTCGGTGTGTGTGTGTGTGTGTGTGTGTGTGTTGTCGGTGTGTGTGTGTGTGTGTGTGTTGTCGGTGTGTGTGTGTGTGTTTGTGTTGTCGGTGTGTGTGTGTGTGTGTTGTGTGTGTGTGTGTTGTCGGTGTGTGTGTGTGTTGTCGGTGTGTGTGTGTGTGTGTTGTCGGTGTGTGTGTGTGTGTGTTGTCGGTGTGTGTGTGTGTTGTCGGTGTGTGTGTGTGTGTTGTCGGTGTGTGTGTGTGTGTTGTCGGTGTGTGTGTGTGTGTGTTGTCGGTGTGTGTGTGTGTGTGTTGTCGGTGTGTATGTGTGTGTGTTGTCAGTGTGTGTGTGTGTGTGTTGTCGGTGTGTGTGTGTTTATGTGTTGTCGGTGTGTGTGTGTGTGTGTTGTCGGTGTGTGTGTGTGTGTTGTCGGTGTGTGTGTGTGTGTGTTGTCGGTGTGTGTGTGTGTGTGTTGTCGGTGTGTGTGTGTGTGTGTGTGTTGTCGGTGTGTCTGTGTTGTCGGTGTGTGTGTGTTGTCGGTGTGTGTGTGTGTTGTCGGTGTGTTGTCGGTGTGTGTGTGTGTGTTGTTGGTGTGTGTTGTCGGTGTGTGTGTGTGTGTTGTGTGTGTGTGTGTTTTCGGTGTGTGTGTGTGTTGTCGGTGTGTGTGTCTGTGTGTTGTTGGTGTGTGTGTGTGTGTTGTCGGTGTGTGTGTGTGTGTGTTGTCGGTGTGTGTGTGTGTGTGTGTTGTCGGTGTGTGTGTGTGTGTTGTCGGTGTGTGTGTGTGTGTGTGTTGTCGGTGTGTGTGTGTTGTCGGTGTGTGTGTGTGTGTGTGTGTGTGTTGTCGGTGTGTGTGTGTTGTCGGTGTGTGTGTGTGTGTGTTGTCGGTGTGTGTGTGTGTTGTCGGTGTGTGTGTGTGTGTGTGTGTGTGTTGTCGGTGTGTGTGTGTTGTCGGTGTGTGTGTGTTGTCGGTGTGTGTGTGTTGTCGGTGTGTGTGTGTGTGTGTGTGTGTGTTGTCGGTGTGTGTGTGTTGTCGGTGTGTGTGTGTGTGTGTTGTCGGTGTGTGTGTGTGTTGTCGGTGTGTGTGTGTGTGTGTGTGTGTGTGTGTGTTGTCGGTGTGTGTGTGTTGTCGGTGTGTGTGTGTGTGTGTTGTCGGTGTGTGTGTGTGTGTGTGTTGTCGGTGTGTGTGTGTTGTCAGTGTGTGTGTGTGTGTGTGTTGTCGGTGTGTGTGTGTGTGTGTGTGTGTGTGTTGTCGGTGTGTGCGTGTGTGTTTTGTCGGTGTGTGTGTGTGTGTTGTGTGTGTGTGTGTTGTCGGTGTGTGTGTGTGTTGTCGGTGTGTGTGTGTGTTGTCGGTGTGTGTGTGTGTGTGTGTTTGTGTGTGTGTGTTGTCGCTGTGTGTGTGTGTGTGTGTTGTCGGTGTGTGTGTGGGTGTGTGTGTGTTGTGTGTGTGTGTTGTCGCTGTGTGTGTGTGTTGTCGGTGTGTGTGTGTGTGTGTTGTCGGTGTGTATGTGTGTTGTCGGTGTGCGCGTGTGTGTTGTCGGTGTGTGTTAGTGTGTGTGTTGTCGGTGTGTGTGTGTGTGTGTTGTCGGTGTGTGTGTGTGTGTGTGTGTTGTCGGTGTGTGTGTGTGTGTGTGTTGTCGGTGTATGTGTGGGTGTGTGTGTGTTGTGTGTGTGTGTTGTCGGTGTGTGTGTGTGTGTGTTGTCGGTGTGTGTGTGTGTGTTGTCGGTGTGTGTGTGTGTGTGTTGTCGGTGTGTGTGTGTGTGTGTTGTCGGTGTGTGTGTGTTATCGGTGTGTGTGTGTGTGTTGTGTGTGTGTATGTGTGTGTGTGTGTGTTGTCGGTGTGTGTGTGTGTGTGTTGTCGGTGTGTGTGTGTGTGTGTGTTGTCGGTGTGTGTGTGTTGTCGGTGTGTGTGTGTATTGTGGGTGTGTTGTCGGTGTGTGTGTGTGTTTGTGTTGTCGGTGTGTGCGTGTGTGTTTTGTCGGTGTGTGTGTTGTGTGTGTGTGTGTTGTCGGTGTGTGTGTGTGTTGTTGGTGTGTGTGTGTGTGTGTGTGTGTTGTCGGTGTGTGTGTGTGTGTGTGTGTGTGTGTTTTGTCGGTGTGTGTGTGTGTGTTGTCGGTGTGTGTGTGTGTGTTGTCGGTGTGTGTGTGTGTGTGTGTGTGTGTGTGTGTGTTGTCGGTGTGTGTGTGTGTGTTGTCGGTGTGTGTGTGTGTGTTGTTGGTGTGTGTGTGTGTGTTGTCGGTGTGTTTGTGTGTGTGTGTTGTCGCTGTGTGTGTGTGTTGTAGGTGTGTGTGTGTGTGTTGTCGGTGTGTGTGTGTGTGTGTGTGTGTGTGTTGTCGGTGTGTGTGTGTTGTCGGTGTGTGTGTGTGTATGTGTTGTCGGTGTGTGTGTGTGTGTGTTGTCGGTGTGTGTGTGTGTGTGTTGTCGGTGTGTGTGTGTTGTCGGTATGTGTGTGTGTGTTGCTGGTGTTTGTGTGTGTGTGTGTTGTCGGTGTGTGTGTGTTGTCGGTGTGTGTGTGTGTGTGTGTGTGTGTGTGTGTGTTGTCGGTGTGTGTGTGTGTTGTCGGTGTGTGTGTGTTGTCGGTGTGTGTGTGTGTGTTGTCGGTGTGTGTGTGTGTGTTGTCGGTGTGTTTGTGTGTGTGTGTGGTCGGTGTGTGTGTGTGTGTGTTGTCGGTGTGTGTGTGTTGTGTGTGTGTGTGTTGTCGGTGTGTGTGTTTGTTGTCGGTGTGTGTGTGTGTGTGTGTGTGTGTTGTCGGTGTGTGTGTGTGTGTGTGTGTGTGTGTTGTCGGTGTGTGTGTGTGTGTGTGTTTGTGTTGTCGGTGTGTGTGTGTGTGTGTTGTGTGTGTGTGTGTTGTCGGTGTGTGTGTGTGTTGTCGGTGTGTGTGTGTGTGTGTTGTCGGTGTGTGTGTGTGTGTGATGTCGGTGTGTGTGTGTGTTGTCGGTGTGTGTGTGTGTGTTGTCGGTGTGTGTGTGTGTGTTGTCGGTGTGTGTGTGTGTGTTGTCGGTGTGTATGTGTGTGTGTTGTCAGTGTGTGTGTGTGTGTGTTGTCGGTGTGTGTGTGTTTATGTGTTGTCGGTGTGTGTGTGTGTGTGTTGTCGGTGTGTGTGTGTGTGTTGTCGGTGTGTGTGTGTGTGTGTTGTCGGTGTGTGTGTGTGTGTGTTGTCGGTGTGTGTGTGTGTGTGTGTGTTGTCGGTGTGTGTGTGTTGTCGGTGTGTGTGTGTTGTCGGTGTGTGTGTGTGTTGTCGGTGTGTTGTCGGTGTGTGTGTGTGTGTTGTTGGTGTGTGTTGTCGGTGTGTGTGTGTGTGTTGTGTGTGTGTGTGTTTTCGGTGTGTGTGTGTGTTGTCGGTGTGTGTGTGTGTGTGTTGTCGGTGAGTGTGTGTGTTGTCGGTGTGTGTGTGTGTGTGTGTTGTCGGTGTGTGTGTGTGTGTTGTCGGTGTGTGTGTGTGTGTGTGTTGTCGGTGTGTGTGTGTGTGTTGTGTGTGTGTGTGTTGTCGGTGTGTGTGTTTGTGTGTTGTCGGTGTGTGTGTGTGTGTGTGTGTTGTCGGTGTGTGTGTGTTGTCGGTGTGTGTGTGTGTGTTGTCAGTGTGTGTGTGTGTGTGTGTGTTGTCGGTGTGTGTGTGTGTGTTGTCGGTGTGTGCGTGTGTGTTTTGTCGGTGTGTGTGTGTGTGTTGTGTGTGTGTGTGTTGTCGGTGTGTGTGTGTGTTGTCGATGTGTGTGTGTGTTGTCGGTGTGTGTGTGTGTGTGTGTGTGTGTTGTCGGTGTGTGTGTGTGTTTGTTGTCGGTGTGTGTGTGTGTGTTGTCGGTGTGTGTGTGTGTGTGTTGTCGGTGTGTATGTGTGTGTGTTGTCAGTGTGTGTGTGTGTGTGTTTGTGTGTGTTGTCGGTGTGTGTGTGTGTTGTCGTTGTGTGTGTGTGTGTTGTCGGTGTGTGTGTGTGTTGTCGGTGTGTGTGTGTGTGAGTGTTGTGGGTGTGTTGTCGGTGTGTGTGTGTGTGTGTTGTCGGTGTGTGCGTGTGAGTGTGTGTTGTCGGTGTGTGTGTGTGTTGTCGGTGTGTGTGTGTGTGAGTGTTGTGGGTGTGTTGTCGGTGTGTGTGTGTGTGTGTTGTCGGTGTGTGTGTGTGTGTGTTGTCGGTGTGTGTGTGTTTTGTGTGTGTGTGTGTTGTCGGTGTGTGTGTGTGAGTGTGTGTGTTGTCGGTGTGTGTGTGTGAGTGTGTGTGTTGTCGGTGTGTGTGTGTGTGTGTGTTGTCGGTGTGTGTGTGGGTGTGTTGTCGGTGTGTGCGTGTGTGTTTTGTCGGTGTGTGTGTGTGTGTGTTGTCGGTGTGTGTGTGTTTTGTGTGTGTGTGTGTTGTCGGTGTGTGTGTGTGTGTGTGTTGTTGGTGTGTATGTGTGTGTGTTGTCAGTGTGTGTGTGTGTGTGTTGTCGGTGTGTGTGTGTTTATGTGTTGTCGGTGTGTGTGTGTGTGTGTTGTCGGTGTGTGTGTGTGTGTTGTCGGTGTGTATGTGTGTTGTCGGTGTGCGTGTGTGTGTTGTCGGTGTGTGTGTGTGTGTGTGATGTCGGTGTGTGTGTGTGTGTGTTGTCGGTGTGTGTGTGTGTGTGTGTGTTGTCGGTGTGTGTGTGTGTGTGTGTTGTCGGTGTGTGTGTGGGTGTGTGTGTGTTGTGTGTGTGTGTTGTCGGTGTGTGTGTGTGTGTGTTGTCGGTGTGTGTGTGTGTGTTGTCGGTGTGTGTGTGTGTGTGTGTTGTCGGTGTGTGTGTGTGTGTGTTGTCGGTGTGTGTGTGTTATCGGTGTGTGTGTGTGTGTTGTCGGTGTGTGTGTGTGTGTGTGTGTGTGTTGTCGGTGTGTGTGTGTTGTCGGTGTGTGTGTGTGTGTGTTGTGGGTGTGTTGTCGGTGTGTGTGTGTGTTTGTGTTGTCGGTGTGTGCGTGTGTGTGTTGTCGGTGTGTGTGTGTGTGTTGTGTGTGTGTGTGTTTTCGGTGTGTGTGTGTGTTGTCGGTGTGTGTGTGTGTGTGTTGTCGGTGTGTGTGTGTGTGTGTTGTCGGTGTGTGTGTGTGTGTTGTCGGTGTGTGTGTGTGTGTGTGTTGTCGGTGTGTGTGTGTGTGTTGTCGGTGTGTGTGTGTGTGTGTGTTGTCGGTGTGTGTGTGTGTGTTGTGTGTGTGTGTGTTGTCGGTGTGTGTGTTTGTGTGTTGTCGGTGTGTGTGTGTGTGTGTGTGTTGTCGGTGTGTGTGTGTTGTCGGTGTGTGTGTGTGTGTTGTCAGTGTGTGTGTGTGTGTGTGTGTTGTCGGTGTGTGTGTGTGTGTTGTCGGTGTGTGCGTGTGTGTTTTGTCGGTGTGTGTGTGTGTGTTGTGTGTGTGTGTGTTGTCGGTGTGTGTGTGTGTTGTCGATGTGTGTGTGTGTTGTCGGTGTGTGTGTGTGTGTGTGTGTGTGTGTGTTGTCGGTGTGTGTGTGTGTGTGTTGTCGGTGTGTGTGTGTGTGTTGTCGGTGTGTGTGTGTGTGTGTTGTCGGTGTGTATGTGTGTGTGTTGTCAGTGTGTGTGTGTGTGTGTTTGTGTGTGTTGTCGGTGTGTGTGTGTGTTGTCGTTGTGTGTGTGTGTGTTGTCGGTGTGTGTGTGTGTTGTCGGTGTGTGTGTGTGTGAGTGTTGTGGTGTGTTGTCGGTGTGTGTGTGGGTGTGTTGTCGGTGTGTGCGTGTGTGGTTTGTCGGTGTGTGTGTGTGTGTGTTGTCGGTGTGTGTGTGTTTTGTGTGTGTGTGTGTTGTCGGTGTGTGTGTGTGAGTGTGTGTGTTGTCTGTGTGTGTGTGTGAGTGTGTGTGTTGTCGGTGTGTGTGTGTGTGTGTGTTGTCGGTGTGTGTGTGGTGTGTTGTCGGTGTGTGCGTGTGTGTTTTGTCGGTGTGTGTGTGTGTGTGTTGTCGGTGTGTGTGTGTTTTGTGTGTGTGTGTGTTGTCGGTGTGTGTGTGTGTGTGTGTTGTTGTGTGTATGTGTGTGTGTTGTCAGTGTGTGTGTGTGTGTGTTGTCGGTGTGTGTGTGTTTATGTGTTGTCGGTGTGTGTGTGTGTGTGTTGTCGGTGTGTGTGTGTGTGTTGTCGGTGTGTATGTGTGTTGTCGGTGTGCGTGTGTGTGTTGTCGGTGTGTGTGTGTGTGTGTGATGTCGGTGTGTGTGTGTGTGTGTTGTCGGTGTGTGTGTGTGTGTGTGTGTTGTCGGTGTGTGTGTGTGTGTGTGTTGTCGGTGTGTGTGTGGGTGTGTGTGTGTTGTGTGTGTGTGTTGTCGGTGTGTGTGTGTGTGTGTGTTGTCGGTGTGTGTGTGTGTGTTGTCGGTGTGTGTGTGTGTGTGTGTTGTCGGTGTGTGTGTGTGTGTGTTGTCGGTGTGTGTGTGTTATCGGTGTGTGTGTGTGTGTTGTCGGTGTGTGTGTGTGTGTGTGTGTGTGTTGTCGGTGTGTGTGTGTTGTCGGTGTGTGTGTGTGTGTGTTGTGGGTGTGTTGTCGGTGTGTGTGTGTGTTTGTGTTGTCGGTGTGTGCGTGTGTGTTTTGTTGGTGTGTGTGTGTGTGTTGTGTGTGTGTGTGTTGTCGGTGTGTGTGTGTGTTGTTGGTGTGTGTGTGTGTGTGTGTGGGTGTGTGTGTTGTCGGTGTGTGTGTGTGTGTGTGTGTGTGTGTTTTGTCGGTGTGTGTGTGTGTGTTGTCGGTGTGTGTGTGTGTGTTGTCGGTGTGTGTGTATGTGTGTGTGTGTGTGTGTGTTGTCGGTGTGTGTGTGTGTGTTGTCGGTGTGTGTGTGTGTGTTGTTGGTGTGTGTGTGTGTGTTGTCGGTGTGTTTGTGTGTGTGTGTTGTCGCTGTGTGTGTGTGTTGTCGGTGTGTGTGTGTGTGTTGTCGGTGTGTGTGTGTGTGTTGTCGGTGTGTTTGTGTGTGTGTGTGGTCGGTGTGTGTGTGTGTGTGTTGTCGGTGTGTGTGTGTTGTGTGTGTGTGTGTTGTCGGTGTGTGTGTTTGTTGTCGGTGTGTGTGTGTGTGTGTGTGTTGTCGGTGTGTGTGTGTGTGTGTGTGTGTGTGTTGTCGGTGTGTGTGTGTGTGTGTGTTTGTGTTGTCGGTGTGTGTGTGTGTGTGTTGTGTGTGTGTGTGTGTTGTCGGTGTGTGTGTGTGTTGTCGGTGTGTGTGTGTGTGTGTTGTCGGTGTGTGTGTGTGTGTGTTGTCGGTGTGTGTGTGTGTTGTCGGTGTGTGTGTGTGTGTTGTCGGTGTGTGTGTGTGTGTGTTGTCGGTGTGTGTGTGTGTGTGTTGTCGGTGTGTGTGTGTGTGTGTTGTCGGTGTGTGTGTGTTGACGGTGTGTGTGTGTTGTCGGTGTGTGTGTGTGTTGTCGGTGTGTTGTCGGTGTGTGTGTGTGTGTTGTTGGTGTGTGTTGTCGGTGTGTGTGTGTGTGTTGTGTGTGTGTGTGTTTTCGGTGTGTGTGTGTGTTGTCGGTGTGTGTGTGTGTGTGTTGTCGGTGTGTGTGTGTGTGTTGTCGGTGTGTGTGTGTGTGTTGTCGGTGTGTGTGTGTGTGTGTTGTCGGTGTGTGTGTGTGTTGTCGGTGTGTGTGTGTGTGTGTGTTGTCGGTGTGTGTGTGTGTGTTGTCGGTGTGTGTGTTTGTGTGTTGTCGGTGTGTGTGTGTGTGTGTGTGTTGTCGGTGTGTGTGTGTTGTCGGTGTGTGTGTGTGTGTTGTCAGTGTGTGTGTGTGTGTGTGTGTTGTCGGTGTGTGTGTGTGTGTTGTCGGTGTGTGTGTGTGTGTTGTCGGTGTTGTGTGTGTGTGTGTTGTCGGTGTGTGTGTGTGTTGTCGGTGTGTGTGTGTGTGTGTGTGTGTGTTGTCGGTGTGTGTGTGTTGTCGGTGTGTGTGTGTGTGTGTTGTCGGTGTGTGTGTGTGTGTGTGTTGTCGGTGTGTGTGTGTTGTCAGTGTGTGTGTGTGTGTGTGTTGTCGGTGTGTGTGTGTGTGTTGCTGGTGTTTGTGTGTGTGTGTGTTGTCGGTGTGTGTGTGTGTGTGTGTGTGTTGTCGGTGTGTGCGTGTGTGTTTTGTCGGTGTGTGTGTGTGTGTTGTGTGTGTGTGTGTTGTCGGTGTGTGTGTGTGTTGTCGATGTGTGTGTGTGTTGTCGGTGTGTGTGTGTGTGTGTGTGTGTGTGTGTTGTCGGTGTGTGTGTGTGTGTGTTGTCGGTGTGTGTGTGTGTGTTGTCGGTGTGTGTGTGTGTGTGTTGTCGGTGTGTGTGTGTTTATGTGTTGTCGGTGTGTGTGTGTGTGTGTTGTCGGTGTGTGTGTGTGTTGTCGGTGTGTGTGTGTGTGTGTTGTCGGTTTGTGTGTGTTTGTGTGTGTTGTCGGTGTGTGTGTGTGTTGTCGTTGTGTGTGTGTGTGTTGTCGGTGTGTGTGTGTGTTGTCGGTGTGTGTGTGTGTGAGTGTTGTGGGTGTGTTGTCGGTGTGTGTGTGGGTGTGTTGTCGGTGTGTGCGTGTGTGTTTTGTCGGTGTGTGTGTGGGTGTGTTGTCGGTGTGTGCGTGTGTGTTTTGTCGGTGTGTGTGTGTGTGTGTTGTCGGTGTGTGTGTGTTTTGTGTGTGTGTGTGTTGTCGGTGTGTGTGTGTGAGTGTGTGTGTTGTCGGTGTGTGTGTGTGAGTGTGTGTGTTGTCGGTGTGTGTGTGTTTATGTGTTGTTGGTGTGTGTGTGTGTGTGTTGTCGGTGTGTGTGTGTGTGTTGTCGGTGTGTATGTGTGTTGTCGGTGTGCGTGTGTGTGTTGTCGGTGTGTGTGTGTGTGTGTGTTGTCGGTGTGTGTGTGTGTGTGTTGTCGGTGTGTGTGTGTGTGTGTGTGTGTTGTCGGTGTGTGTGTGTGTGTGTTGTCGGTGTGTGTGTGGGTGTGTGTGTGTTGTGTGTGTGTGTTGTCGGTGTGTGTGTGTGTGTGTTGTCGGTGTGTGTGTGTGTGTTGTCGGTGTGTGTGTGTGTGTGTGTTGTCGGTGTGTGTGTGTGTGTGTTGTGGGTGTGTTGTCGGTGTGTGTGTGTGTTTGTGTTGTCGGTGTGTGCGTGTGTGTTTTGTCGGTGTGTGTGTGTGTGTTGTGTGTGTGTGTGTTGTCGGTGTGTGTGTGTGTTGTTGGTGTGTGTGTGTGTGTGTGTGTGTGTGTGTGTGTTGTCGGTGTGTGTGTGTGTGTGTGTGTGTGTTTTGTCGGTGTGTGTGTGTGTGTTGTCGGTGTGTGTGTGTGTGTTGTCGGTGTGTGTGTGTGTGTGTGTGTGTGTGTGTGTGTTGTCGGTGTGTGTGTGTGTGTTGTCGGTGTGTGTGTGTGTGTTGTTGGTGTGTGTGTGTGTGTTGTCGGTGTGTTTGTGTGTGTGTGTTGTCGCTGTGTGTGTGTGTTGTCGGTGTGTGTGTGTGTGTGTTGTCGGTGTGTGTGTGTGTGTGTGTGTGTGTGTGTGTTGTCGGTGTGTGTGTGTTGTCGGTGTGTGTGTGTGTATGTGTTGTCGGTGTGTGTGTGTGTGTGTTGTCGGTGTGTGTGTGTGTGTGTTGTCGGTGTGTGTGTGTGTGTGTTGTCGGTATGTGTGTGTGTGTTGCTGGTGTTTGTGTGTGTGTGTGTTGTCGGTGTGTGTGTGTTGTCGGTGTGTGTGTGTGTGTGTGTGTGTGTGTGTTGTCGGTGTGTGTGTGTGTGTTGTCGGTGTGTGTGTGTGTGTGTTGTCGGTGTGTGTGTGTGTGTTGTCGGTGTGTGTGTGTGTGTTGTCGGTGTGTTTGTGTGTGTGTGTGGTCGGTGTGTGTGTGTGTTGTCGGTGTGTGTGTGTTGTGTGTGTGTGTGTTGTCGGTGTGTGTGTTTGTTGTCGGTGTGTGTGTGTGTGTGTGTGTGTTGTCGGTGTGTGTGTGTGTGTGTGTGTGTTGTCGGTGTGTGTGTGTGTGTGTGTTTGTGTTGTCGGTGTGTGTGTGTGTGTGTTGTGTGTGTGTGTGTTGTCGGTGTGTGTGTGTGTTGTCGGTGTGTGTGTGTGTGTGTTGTCGGTGTGTGTGTGTGTGTGTTGTCGGTGTGTGTGTGTGTTGTCGGTGTGTGTGTGTGTGTGTGTGTGTGTGTTGTCGGTGTGTGTGTGTGTGTTGTCGGTGTGTGTGTGTGTGTTGTCGGTGTGTGTGTGTGTGTTGTCGGTGTGTATGTGTGTGTGTTGTCAGTGTGTGTGTGTGTGTGTTGTCGGTGTGTGTGTGTTTATGTGTTGTCGGTGTGTGTGTGTGTGTGTTGTCGGTGTGTGTGTGTGTGTTGTCGGTGTGTGTGTGTGTGTTGTCGGTGTGTGTGTGTGTGTGTTGTCGGTGTGTGTGTGTGTGTGTGTGTTGTCGGTGTGTGTGTGTGTGTGTGTTGTCGGTGTGTGTGTGTGTGTGTGTTGTCGGTGTGTGTGTGTTGTCGGTGTGTGTGTGTGTTGTCGGTGTGTTGTCGGTGTGTGTGTGTGTGTTGTCGGTGTGTGTGTGTGTGTTGTTGGTGTGTGTGTGTGTTGTCGGTGTGTGTGTGTGTGTTGTGTGTGTGTGTGTTGTCGGTGTGTGTGTGTGTTGTCGGTGTGTGTGTGTGTGTGTGTTGTCGGTGTGTGTGTGTGTGTGTTGTCGGTGTGTGTGTGTGTGGTCGGTGTGTGTGTGTTTGTGTGTTGTCGGTGTGTGTGTGTGTGTTGTCGGTGTGTGTGTGTGATTGTTGTCGGTGTGTGTGTGTGTGTTGTGTGTGTGTGTGTTGTCGGTGTGTGTGTGTGTGTGTTGTCGGTGTGTGTGTGTGTGTGTTGTCGGTGTGTGTGTGTTGTCGGTGTGTGTGTGTGTGTGTTGTCAGTGTGTGTGTGTGTGTGTGTTGTCGGTGTGTGTGTGTGTGTTGTCGGTGTGTGTGTGTGTGATGTCGGTGTTGTGTGTGTGTGTGTTGTCGGTGTGTGTGTTTGTTGTCGGTGTTGTGTGTGTGTGTGTTGTCGGTGTGTGTGTGTGTTGTCGGTGTGTGTGTGTGTGTGTGTGTGTTGTCAGTGTGTGTGTGTTGTCGGTGTGTGTGTGTGTGTGTTGTCGGTGTGTGTGTGTGTGTGTTGTCGGTGTGTGTGTGTTGTCAGTGTGTGTGTGTGTGTGTGTTGTCGGTGTGTGTGTGTGTGTGTGTGTTGTCGGTGTGTGTGTGTGTGTGTGTTTGTGTTGTCGGTGTGTGTGTGTGTGTGTGTTGTGTGTGTGTGTGTTGTCGGTGTGTGTGTGTGTTGTCGGTGTGTGTGTGTGTTGTCGGTATGTTTGTGTTGTCGGTGTGTGTGTGTGATGTCGGTGTGTGTGTGTGTTGTCGGTGTGTGTGTGTGTGTTGTCGGTGTGTATGTGTGTGTGTTGTCAGTGTGTGTGTGTGTGTGTTGTCGGTGTGTGTGTTTATGTGTTGTCGGTGTGTGTGTGTGTGTGTTGTCGGTGTGTGTGTGTGTGTTGTCGGTGTGTGTGTGTGTGTTGTCGGTGTGTGTGTGTGTGTGTTGTCGGTGTGTGTGTGTGTGTGTGTGTGTGTGTGTGTGTGTGTGTGTGTGTGTGTTGTCGGTGTGTGTGTGTGTGTTGTCGGTGTGTGTGTGTGTGTTGTTGGTGTGTGTGTGTGTGTTGTCGGTGTGTTTGTGTGTGTGTGTTGTCGCTGTGTGTGTGTGTTGTCGGTGTGTGTGTGTGTGTTGTCGGTGTGTGTGTGTGTGTGTGTGTGTGTGTTGTCGGTGTGTGTGTGTTGTCGGTGTGTGTGTGTGTATGTGTTGTCGGTGTGTGTGTGTGTGTGTGTGTGTTGTCGGTGTGTGTGTGTGTGTGTTGTCGGTGTGTGTGTGTGTGTGTTGTCGGTATGTGTGTGTGTGTTGCTGGTGTTTGTGTGTGTGTGTGTTGTCGGTGTGTGTGTGTTGTCGGTGTGTGTGTGTGTGTGTGTGTGTGTGTGTTGTCGGTGTGTGTGTGTGTTGTCGGTGTGTGTGTGTTGTCGGTGTGTGTGTGTGTGTTGTCGGTGTGTGTGTGTGTGTTGTCGGTGTGTTTGTGTGTGTGTGTGGTCGGTGTGTGTGTGTGTGTGTTGTCGGTGTGTGTGTGTTGTGTGTGTGTGTGTTGTCGGTGTGTGTGTTTGTTGTCGGTGTGTGTGTGTGTGTGTGTGTGTGTTGTCGGTGTGTGTGTGTGTGTGTGTGTGTGTTGTCGGTGTGTGTGTGTGTGTGTGTTTGTGTTGTCGGTGTGTGTGTGTGTGTGTTGTGTGTGTGTGTGTTGTCGGTGTGTGTGTGTGTTGTCGGTGTGTGTGTGTTGTCGGTGTGTGTGTGTTGTCGGTGTGTGTGTGTGTTGTCGGTGTGTTGTCGGTGTGTGTGTGTGTGTTGTTGGTGTGTGTTGTCGGTGTGTGTGTGTGTGTTGTGTGTGTGTGTGTTTTCGGTGTGTGTGTGTGTTGTCGGTGTGTGTGTGTGTGTGTTGTCGGTGTGTGTGTGTGTGTGTTGTCGGTGTGTGTGTGTGTGTGTGTTGTCGGTGTGTGTGTGTGTGTTGTCGGTGTGTGTGTGTGTGTGTGTTGTCGGTGTGTGTGTGTGTGTTGTGTGTGTGTGTGTTGTCGGTGTGTGTGTTTGTGTGTTGTCGGTGTGTGTGTGTGTGTGTGTGTTGTCGGTGTGTGTGTGTTGTCGGTGTGTGTGTGTGTGTTGTCAGTGTGTGTGTGTGTGTGTGTGTTGTCGGTGTGTGTGTGTGTGTTGTCGGTGTGTGCGTGTGTGTTTTGTCGGTGTGTGTGTGTGTGTTGTGTGTATGTGTGTTGTCGGTGTGTGTGTGTGTTGTCGATGTGTGTGTGTGTTGTCGGTGTGTGTGTGTGTGTGTGTGTGTGTGTGTTGTCGGTGTGTGTGTGTGTTGTCGGTGTGTGTGTGTGTTGTCGGTGTGTGTGTGTGTGTGTTGTCGGTGTGTATGTGTGTGTGTTGTCAGTGTGTGTGTGTGTGTGTTTGTGTGTGTTGTCGGTGTGTGTGTGTGTTGTCGTTGTGTGTGTGTGTGTTGTCGGTGTGTGTGTGTGTTGTCGGTGTGTGTGTGTGTGAGTGTTGTGGGTGTGTTGTCGGTGTGTGTGTGGGTGTGTTGTCGGTGTGTGCGTGTGTGTTTTGTCGGTGTGTGTGTGTGTGTGTTGTCGGTGTGTGTGTGTTTTGTGTGTGTGTGTGTTGTCGGTGTGTGTGTGTGAGTGTGTGTGTTGTCGGTGTGTGTGTGTGAGTGTGTGTGTTGTCGGTGTGTGTGTGTGTGTGTGTTGTCGGTGTGTGTGTGGGTGTGTTGTCGGTGTGTGCGTGTGTGTTTTGTCGGTGTGTGTGTGTGTGTGTTGTCGGTGTGTGTGTGTTTTGTGTGTGTGTGTGTTGTCGGTGTGTGTGTGTGTGTGTGTTGTTGGTGTGTATGTGTGTGTGTTGTCAGTGTGTGTGTGTGTGTGTTGTTGGTTTGTGTGTGTTTATGTGTTGTCGGTGTGTGTGTGTGTGTGTTGTCGGTGTGTGTGTGTGTGTTGTCGGTGTGTATGTGTGTTGTCGGTGTGCGTGTGTGTGTTGTCGGTGTGTGTGTGTGTGATGTCGGTGTGTGTGTGTGTGTGTTGTCGGTGTGTGTGTGTGTGTGTGTGTTGTCGGTGTGTGTGTGTGTGTGTGTTGTCGGTGTGTGTGTGGGTGTGTGTGTGTTGTGTGTGTGTGTTGTCGGTGTGTGTGTGTGTGTGTTGTCGGTGTGTGTGTGTGTGTTGTCGGTGTGTGTGTGTGTGTGTGTTGTCGGTGTGTGTGTGTGTGTGTTGTCGGTGTGTGTGTGTTATCGGTGTGTGTGTGTGTGTTGTCGGTGTGTGTGTGTGTGTGTGTGTGTGTTGTCGGTGTGTGTGTGTTGTCGGTGTGTGTGTTTGTGTGTTGTCGGTGTGTGTGTGTGTGTGTGTGTTGTCGGTGTGTGTGTGTTGTCGGTGTGTGTGTGTGTGTTGTCAGTGTGTGTGTGTGTGTGTGTGTTGTCGGTGTGTGTGTGTGTGTTGTCGGTGTGTGCGTGTGTGTTTTGTCGGTGTGTGTGTGTGTGTTGTGTGTGTGTGTGTTGTCGGTGTGTGTGTGTGTTGTCGATGTGTGTGTGTGTTGTCGGTGTGTGTGTGTGTGTGTGTGTGTGTGTGTTGTCGGTGTGTGTGTGTGTTGTCGGTGTGTGTGTGTGTGTTGTCGGTGTGTGTGTGTGTGTGTTGTCGGTGTGTATGTGTGTGTGTTGTCAGTGTGTGTGTGTGTGTGTTTGTGTGTGTTGTCGGTGTGTGTGTGTGTTGTCGTTGTGTGTGTGTGTGTTGTCGGTGTGTGTGTGTGTTGTCGGTGTGTGTGTGTGTGAGTGTTGTGGGTGTGTTGTCGGTGTGTGTGTGGGTGTGTTGTCGGTGTGTGCGTGTGTGTTTTGTCGGTGTGTGTGTGTGTGTGTTGTCGGTGTGTGTGTGTTTTGTGTGTGTGTGTGTGTTGTCGGTGTGTGTGTGTGAGTGTGTGTGTTGTCTGTGTGTGTGTGTGAGTGTGTGTGTTGTCGGTGTGTGTGTGTGTGTGTGTTGTCGGTGTGTGTGTGGGTGTGTTGTCGGTGTGTGCGTGTGTGTTTTGTCGGTGTGTGTGTGTGTGTGTTGTCGGTGTGTGTGTGTTTTGTGTGTGTGTGTGTTGTCGGTGTGTGTGTGTGTGTGTGTTGTTGGTGTGTATGTGTGTGTGTTGTCAGTGTGTGTGTGTGTGTGTTGTCGGTGTGTGTGTGTTTATGTGTTGTCGGTGTGTGTGTGTGTGTGTTGTCGGTGTGTGTGTGTGTGTTGTCGGTGTGTATGTGTGTTGTCGGTGTGCGTGTGTGTGTTGTCGGTGTGTGTGTGTGTGTGTGATGTCGGTGTGTGTGTGTGTGTGTTGTCGGTGTGTGTGTGTGTGTGTGTGTTGTCGGTGTGTGTGTGTGTGTGTGTTGTCGGTGTGTGTGTGGGTGTGTGTGTGTTGTGTGTGTGTGTTGTCGGTGTGTGTGTGTGTGTGTTGTCGGTGTGTGTGTGTGTGTTGTCGGTGTGTGTGTGTGTGTGTGTTGTCGGTGTGTGTGTGTGTGTGTTGTCGGTGTGTGTGTGTTATCGGTGTGTGTGTGTGTGTTGTCGGTGTGTGTGTGTGTGTGTGTGTGTTGTCGGTGTGTGTGTGTGTGTGTTGTCGGTGTGTATGTGTGTGTGTTGTCTGTCAGTGTGTGTGTGTGTGTGTTTGTGTGTGTTGTCGGTGTGTGTGTGTGTTGTCGTTGTGTGTGTGTGTGTTGTCGGTGTGTGTGTGTGTTGTCGGTGTGTGTGTGTGTGAGTGTTGTGGGTGTGTTGTCGGTGTGTGTGTGGGTGTGTTGTCGGTGTGTGCGTGTGTGTTTTGTCGGTGTGTGTGTGTGTGTGTTGTCGGTGTGTGTGTGTTTTGTGTGTGTGTGTGTTGTCGGTGTGTGTGTGTGAGTGTGTGTGTTGTCTGTGTGTGTGTGTGAGTGTGTGTGTTGTCGGTGTGTGTGTGTGTGTGTGTTGTCGGTGTGTGTGTGGGTGTGTTGTCGGTGTGTGCGTGTGTGTTTTGTCGGTGTGTGTGTGTGTTGTCGGTGTGTGTGTGTTTTGTGTGTGTGTGTGTTGTCGGTGTGTGTGTGTGTGTGTGTTGTTGGTGTGTATGTGTGTGTGTTGTCAGTGTGTGTGTGTGTGTTGTCGGTGTGTGTGTGTTTATGTGTTGTCGGTGTGTGTGTGTGTGTTGTCGGTGTGTGTGTGTGTGTTGTCGGTGTGTATGTGTGTTGTCGGTGTGCGTGTGTGTGTTGTCGGTGTGTGTGTGTGTGTGTGATGTCGGTGTGTGTGTGTGTGTGTTGTCGGTGTGTGTGTGTGTGTGTGTGTTGTCGGTGTGTGTGTGTGTGTGTGTTGTCGGTGTGTGTGTGGGTGTGTGTGTGTTGTGTGTGTGTGTTGTCGGTGTGTGTGTGTGTGTGTTGTCGGTGTGTGTGTGTGTGTTGTCGGTGTGTGTGTGTGTGTGTGTTGTCGGTGTGTGTGTGTGTGTGTTGTCGGTGTGTGTGTGTTATCGGTGTGTGTGTGTGTGTTGTCGGTGTGTGTGTGTGTGTGTGTGTGTGTTGTCGGTGTGTGTGTGTTGTCGGTGTGTGTGTGTGTGTGTTGTGGGTGTGTTGTCGGTGTGTGTGTGTGTTTGTGTTGTCGGTGTGTGCGTGTGTGTTTTGTTGGTGTGTGTGTGTGTGTTGTGTGTGTGTGTGTTGTCGGTGTGTGTGTGTGTTGTTGGTGTGTGTGTGTGTGTGTGTGGGTGTGTGTGTTGTCGGTGTGTGTGTGTGTGTGTGTGTGTGTGTTTTGTCGGTGTGTGTGTGTGTGTTGTCGGTGTGTGTGTGTGTGTTGTCGGTGTGTGTGTGTGTGTGTGTGTGTGTGTGTGTTGTCGGTGTGTGTGTGTGTGTTGTCGGTGTGTGTGTGTGTGTTGTTGGTGTGTGTGTGTGTGTTGTCGGTGTGTTTGTGTGTGTGTGTTGTCGGTGTGTGTGTGTGTTGTCGGTGTGTGTGTGTGTGTTGTCGGTGTGTGTGTGTGTGTTGTCGGTGTGTTTGTGTGTGTGTGTGGTCGGTGTGTGTGTGTGTGTGTTGTCGGTGTGTGTGTGTTGTGTGTGTGTGTGTTGTCGGTGTGTGTGTTTGTTGTCGGTGTGTGTGTGTGTGTGTGTGTTGTCGGTGTGTGTGTGTGTGTGTGTGTGTGTGTGTTGTCGGTGTGTGTGTGTGTGTGTGTTGTGTTGTCGGTGTGTGTGTGTGTGTGTTGTGTGTGTGTGTGTGTTGTCGGTGTGTGTGTGTGTTGTCGGTGTGTGTGTGTGTGTGTTGTCGGTGTGTGTGTGTGTGTGTTGTCGGTGTGTGTGTGTGTTGTCGGTGTGTGTGTGTGTGTTGTCGGTGTGTGTGTGTGTGTGTTGTCGGTGTGTGTGTGTGTGTGTTGTCGGTGTGTGTGTGTGTGTGTTGTCGGTGTGTGTGTGTTGACGGTGTGTGTGTGTTGTCGGTGTGTGTGTGTGTTGTCGGTGTGTTGTCGGTGTGTGTGTGTGTGTTGTTGGTGTGTGTTGTCGGTGTGTGTGTGTGTGTTGTGTGTGTGTGTGTTTTCGGTGTGTGTGTGTGTTGTCGGTGTGTGTGTGTGTGTGTTGTCGGTGTGTGTGTGTGTGTTGTCGGTGTGTGTGTGTGTGTTGTCGGTGTGTGTGTGTGTGTGTTGTCGGTGTGTGTGTGTGTGTTGTCGGTGTGTGTGTGTGTGTTGTCGGTGTGTGTGTGTGTGTGTGTGTGTGTGTGTTGTCGGTGTGTGTGTGTGTGTGTTGTCGGTGTGTGTGTGTGTGTGTGTGTTGTCGGTGTGTGTGTGTTGTCGGTGTGTGTGTGTGTGTTGTCGTGTGTGTGTGTGTGTGTGTGTTGTCGGTGTGTGTGTGTGTGTTGTCGGTGTGTGTGTGTGTGTTGTCGGTGTTGTGTGTGTGTGTGTTGTCGGTGTGTGTGTGTGTTGTCGGTGTGTGTGTGTGTGTGTGTGTGTGTTGTCGGTGTGTGTGTGTGTTGTCGGTGTGTGTGTGTGTGTGTTGTCGGTGTGTGTGTGTGTTGTCGGTGTGTGTGTGTTGTCAGTGTGTGTGTGTGTGTGTGTTGTCGGTGTGTGTGTGTGTGTTGTGGTGTTGTGTGTGTGTGTGTTGTCGGTGTGTGTGTGTGTGTGTGTGTGTTGTCGGTGTGTGTGTGTGTGTGTTGTCGGTGTGTGTGTGTGTGTTGTGTGTGTGTGTGTTGTCGGTGTGTGTGTGTGTTGTCGTGTGTGTGTGTGTTGTCGGTGTGTGTGTGTGTGTGTGTGTGTGTGTGTGTTGTCGGTGTGTGTGTGTGTGTGTTGTCGGTGTGTGTGTGTGTGTTGTCGGTGTGTGTGTGTGTGTGTTGTCGGTGTGTGTGTGTGTGTGTTGTCAGTGTGTGTGTGTGTGTGTTGTCGGTGTGTGTGTGTTTGTGTTGTCGGTGTGTGTGTGTGTGTGTTGTCGGTGTGTGTGTGTGTGTGTCGGTGTGTGTGTGTGTGTGTTGTCGGTTTGTGTGTGTTGTGTGTGTTGTCGGTGTGTGTGTGTGTTGTCGTGTGTGTGTGTGTGTTGTCGGTGTGTGTGTGTGTTGTCGGTGTGTGTGTGTGTGTGTGTTGTGGGTGTGTTGTCGGTGTGTGTGTGGGTGTGTTGTCGGTGTGTGTGTGTGTGTGTTTGTCGGTGTGTGTGTGTGTGTGTTGTCGGTGTGTGTGTGTGTTTTGTCGGTGTGTGTGTGTGTGTGTTGTCGGTGTGTGTGTGTTTTGTGTGTGTGTGTGTTGTCGGTGTGTGTGTGTGTGTGTGTGTGTCGGTGTGTGTGTGTGTGTGTGTGTGTCGTGTGTGTGTGTGTGTGTGTGTTGTCGGTGTGTGTGTGTGTGTGTGTTGTCGGTGTGTGTGTGTGTGTTGTCGGTGTGTGTGTGTGTGTGTTGTCGGTGTGTGTGTTGTGTGTTGTCGGTGTGTGTGTGTGTGTGTTGTCGGTGTGTGTGTGTTGTCGGTGTGTGTGTGTGTGTGTTGTCGGTGTGTGTGTGTGTGTGTGTGTTGTCGGTGTGTGTGTGTGTGTTGTCGGTGTGTGTGTGTGTGTGTTGTCGGTGTTGTGTGTGTGTGTGTTGTCGGTGTGTGTGTGTGTTGTCGGTGTGTGTGTGTGTGTGTGTGTGTGTTGTCGGTGTGTGTGTGTTGTCGGTGTGTGTGTGTGTGTGTTGTCGGTGTGTGTGTGTGTGTGTTGTCGGTGTGTGTGTGTGTGTCGTGTGTGTGTGTGTGTGTGTTGTCGGTGTGTGTGTGTGTGTTGTGGTGTGTGTGTGTGTGTGTGTTGTCGGTGTGTGTGTGTGTGTGTGTGTGTTGTCGGTGTGTGCGTGTGTGTGTTGTCGGTGTGTGTGTGTGTGTTGTGTGTGTGTGTGTTGTCGGTGTGTGTGTGTGTGTGTCGGTGTGTGTGTGTGTTGTCGGTGTGTGTGTGTGTGTGTGTGTTGTCGGTGTGTGTGTGTGTGTGTTGTCGGTGTGTGTGTGTGTGTTGTCGGTGTGTGTGTGTGTGTGTTGTCGGTGTGTGTGTGTGTGTTGTCGGTGTGTGTGTGTGTGTGTTGTCGGTGTGTGTGTGTTTGTGTTGTCGGTGTGTGTGTGTGTGTGTTGTCGGTGTGTGTGTGTGTGTTGTCGGTGTGTGTGTGTGTGTGTTGTCGGTGTGTGTGTGTGTGTGTGTGTTGTCGGTGTGTGTGTGTGTGTGTCGTGTGTGTGTGTGTGTGTTGTCGGTGTGTGTGTGTGTTGTCGGTGTGTGTGTGTGTGGTGTGTGGGTGTGTTGTCGGTGTGTGTGTGTGTGTGTTGTCGGTGTGTGGTGTGTGTGTTGTCGGTGTGTGTGTGTGTGTGTTGTCGGTGTGTGGTGTGTGTGTTGTCGGTGTGTGTGTGTGTGTGTTGTCGGTGTGTGTGTGTGTTTGTGTGTGTGTGTGTTGTCGGTGTGTGTGTGTGTGTGTGTGTTGTCGGTGTGTGTGTGTGTGTGTGTGTGTTGTCGTGTGTGTGTGTGTGTGTGTGTTGTCGGTGTGTGTGTGTGTGTGTTGTCGGTGTGTGTGTGTGTGTTGTCGGTGTGTGTGTGTGTGTGTGTTGTCGGTGTGTGTGTGTGTGTGTTGTCGGTGTGTGTGTGTGTGTGTTGTCGGTGTGTGTGTGTGTGTGTGTTGTCGGTGTGTGTGTGTGTGTGTTGTCGGTGTGTGTGTGTGTGTTGTCGGTGTGTGTGTGTGTTGTCGGTGTGTGTGTGTGTGTTGTCGGTGTGTGTGTGTGTGTGTGTTGTCGGTGTGTGTGTGTGTGTGTTGTCGGTGTGTGTGTGTGTGTGTGTGTCGTGTGTGTGTGTGTGTTGTCGGTGTGTGTGTGTGTGTGTGTGTGTGTGTGTGTGTGTGTTGTCGGTGTGTGTGTGTGTGTGTTGTCGGTGTGTGTGTGTGTGTTGTCGGTGTGTGTGTGTGTGTGTGTTGTCGGTGTGTGTGTGTGTGTGTTGTGGGTGTGTTGTCGGTGTGTGTGTGTGTGTGTGTTGTCGGTGTGTGTGTGTGTGTGTTGTCGGTGTGTGTGTGTGTGTGTGTGTGTG
>NW_027675630.1:85000-97500 GCF_965601325.2 Salmo salar | reverse complement strand
TGTGTGTGTGTGTGTGTTGTCGGTGTGTGTGTGTGTGTTGTGTGTGTGTGTGTTGTCGGTGTGTGTGTGTGTGTGTCGTGTGTGTGTGTGTGTGTTGTCGGTGTGTGTGTGTGTGTGTCGGTGTGTGTGTGTGTGTGTTGTCGGTGTGTGTGTGTGTGTGTGTTGTCGGTGTGTGTGTGTGTGTTGTCGGTGTGTGTGTGTGTGTGTTGTCGGTGTGTGTGTGTGTGTTGTGTGTGTGTGTGTTGTCGGTGTGTGTGTGTGTGTGTTGTCGGTGTGTGTGTGTGTGTGTGTGGTGTCGGTGTGTGTGTGTTGTCGGTGTGTGTGTGTGTGTGTGTTGTCGTGTGTGTGTGTGTGTGTGTTGTCGGTGTGTGTGTGTGTGTGTTGTCGGTGTTGTGTGTGTGTGTGTTGTCGGTGTGTGTGTGTGTGTGTGTGTGTGTGTGTGTGTGTGTGTGTGTTGTCGGTGTGTGTGTGTGTGTGTGTGTGTGTGTGTGTTGTCGTGTGTGTGTGTGTGTGTGTGTGTTGTCGTGTGTGTGTGTGTTGTCGGTGTGTGTGTGTGTGTGTTGTCGGTGTGTGTGTGTGTGTTGTCGGTGTGTGTGTGTGTGTGTTGTCGGTGTGTGTGTGTGTGTGTGTGTGTGTTGTCGGTGTGTGTGTGTGTGTGTTGTCGGTGTGTGTGTGTGTGTTGTGTGTGTGTGTGTTGTCGGTGTGTGTGTGTGTTGTCGGTGTGTGTGTGTGTGTGTGTGTGTGTGTGTGTGTTGTCGGTGTGTGTGTGTGTGTTGTCGGTGTGTGTGTGTGTGTGTGTGTGTTGTCGGTGTGTGTGTGTGTGTTGTCGGTGTGTGTGTGTGTGTTGTCGTGTGTGTGTGTGTGTGTGTTGTCGGTGTGTGGTGTGTGTGTTGTCGGTGTGTGTGTGTGTGTGTGTGTCGGTGTGTGTGTGTGTGTTGTCGGTGTGTGTGTGTGTGTGTTGTCGTGTGTGTGTGTGTGTGTTGTCGGTGTGTGTGTGTGTGTGTGTGTGTGTGTGTGTGTGTTGTCGGTGTGTGTGTGTGTGTTGTCGGTGTGTGTGTGTGTGTGTTGTCGGTGTGTGTGTGTGTGTGTTGTCGGTGTGTGTGTGTGTGTGTTGTCGGTGTGTGTGTGTGTGTGTTGTCGGTGTGTGTGTGTGTGTTGTGGTGTGTGTGTGTGTGTGTGTGTGTGTGTGTGTGTGTGTGTGTTGTCGGTGTGTGTGTGTGTGTTGTCGGTGTGTGTGTGTGTGTGTTGTCGGTGTGTGTGTGTGTGTTGTCGGTGTGTGTGTGTGTGTTGTCGGTGTGTGTGTGTGTGTGTGTGGTCGGTGTGTGTGTGTGTGTGTTGTCGGTGTGTGTGTGTGTGTGTGTGTGTGTGTTGTCGGTGTGTGTGTGTGTGTGTGTGTGTTGTCGGTGTGTGTGTGTGTGTGTGTGTCGTGTGTGTGTGTGTGTGTGTTGTCGGTGTGTGTGTGTGTGTGTGTGTGTCGGTGTGTGTGTGTGTGTGTGTGTGTGTGTGTGTTGTCGGTGTGTGTGTGTGTGTTGTCGGTGTGTGTGTGTGTGTGTGTGTCGGTGTGTGTGTGTGTGTGTTGTCGGTGTGTGTGTGTGTGTGTGTGTGTGTGTGTGTTGTCGGTGTGTGTGTGTGTGTTGTCGGTGTGTGTGTGTGTGTGTGTTGTCGGTGTGTGTGTGTGTGTTGTCGGTGTGTGTGTGTGTGTGTGTGTCGGTGTGTGTGTGTGTGTTGTCGGTGTGTGTGTGTGTGTTGTCGGTGTGTGTGTGTGTGTTGTCGGTGTGTGTGTGTGTGTGTGTTGTCGGTGTGTGTGTGTGTGTGTGTGTTGTCGGTGTGTGTGTGTGTGTGTTGTCGTGTGTGTGTGTGTGTGTTGTCGGTGTGTGTGTGTGTGTGTTGTCGGTGTGTGTGTGTGTGTGTTGTCGGTGTGTGTGTGTGTGTGTGTCGTGTGTGTGTGTGTGTGTGTGTTGTCGGTGTGTGTGTGTGTGTTGTCGGTGTGTGTGTGTGTGTTGTCGGTGTGTGTGTGTGTGTGTGTGTTGTCGGTGTGTGTGTGTGTGTGTTGTCGTGTGTGTGTGTGTGTGTTGTCGGTGTGTGTGTGTGTGTGTTGTCGGTGTGTGTGTGTGTGTTGTCGGTGTGTGTGTGTGTGTTGTCGGTGTGTGTGTGTGTGTGTTGTCGGTGTGTGTGTGTGTGTGTGTGTGGTGTGTGTGTGTGTGTGTTGTCGGTGTGTGTGTGTGTGTGTTGTCGGTGTGTGTGTGTGTGTTGTCGGTGTGTGTGTGTGTGTGTGTGTGTGTGTGTGTGTGTTGTCGTGTGTGTGTGTGTGTGTGTGTTGTCGGTGTGTGTGTGTGTGTGTGTGTGTGTGTGTGTGTTGTCGGTGTGTGTGTGTGTGTTGTCGGTGTGTGTGTGTGTGTGTTGTCGGTGTGTGTGTGTGTGTGTTGTCGGTGTGTGTGTGTGTTGTCGGTGTGTGTGTGTGTGTGTGTGTGTGTGTTGTCGGTGTGTGTGTGTGTGTTGTCGGTGTGTGTGTGTGTGTTGTCGGTGTGTGTGTGTGTGTTGTCGGTGTGTGTGTGTGTGTGTTGTCGGTGTGTGTGTGTGTGTGTTGTCGGTGTGTGTGTGTGTTGTGTTGTCGGTGTGTGTGTGTGTGTGTTGTCGGTGTGTGTGTGTGTGTTGTCGGTGTGTGTGTGTGTGTGTGTCGGTGTGTGTGTGTGTGTGTTGTCGGTGTGTGTGTGTGTGTGTGTGTTGTCGTGTGTGTGTGTGTGTGTGTTGTCGGTGTGTGTGTGTGTGTGTGTTGTCGGTGTGTGTGTGTTGTCGGTGTGTGTGTGTGTTGTCGGTGTGTTGTCGGTGTGTGTGTGTGTGTTGTCGGTGTGTGTGTGTGTGTTGTGTGTGTGTGTGTGTGTGTTGTCGGTGTGTGTGTGTGTGTTGTGTGTGTGTGTGTTGTCGGTGTGTGTGTGTGTTGTCGGTGTGTGTGTGTGTGTGTGGTTGTCGGTGTGTGTGTGTGTGTGTTGTCGGTGTGTGTGTGTGTGTGTTGTCGGTGTGTGTGTGTGTGTTGTCGGTGTGTGTGTGTGTGTGTTGTCGGTGTGTGTGTGTGTTGTTGTCGGTGTGTGTGTGTGTGTGTGTGTGTGTGTGTTGTCGGTGTGTGTGTGTGTGTGTTGTCGGTGTGTGTGTGTGTGTGTGTTGTCGGTGTGTGTGTGTTGTCGGTGTGTGTGTGTGTGTGTGTGTCTGTGTGTGTGTGTGTGTGTGTTGTCGGTGTGTGTGTGTGTGTTGTCGGTGTGTGTGTGTGTGTTGTCGGTGTTGTGTGTGTGTGTGTTGTCGGTGTGTGTGTGTGTGTTGTCGGTGTGTGTGTGTGTGTGTGTTGTCGTGTGTGTGTGTGTGTGTGTGTGTGTGTTGTCGTGTGTGTGTGTGTGTGTTGTCGGTGTGTGTGTGTGTGTTGTTGTGTGTGTGTGTGTGTTGTCGGTGTGTGTGTGTGTGTGTTGTCGGTGTGTGTGTGTGTGTGTGTGTGGTGTGTGTGTGTGTGTGTGTGTGTTGTCGGTGTGTGTGTGTGTGTGTGTGTGTGTGTGTGTGTGTTGTCGGTGTGTGTGTGTGTGTGTTGTCGGTGTGTGTGTGTGTGTGTTGTCGGTGTGTGTGTGTGTGTGTCGTGTGTGTGTGTGTGTGTGTTGTCGGTGTGTGTGTGTGTGTGTGTGTTGTCGGTGTGTGTGTGTGTGTTGTGTGTGTCGGTGTGTGTGTGTGTGTGTGGTGTGTGTGTGTGTGTTGTCGGTGTGTGTGTGTGTGTGTCGTGTGTGTGTGTGTGTGTTGTCGTGTGTGTGTGTGTGTGTTGTCGGTGTGTGTGTGTGTGTTGTCGGTGTGTGTGTGTGTGTTGTCGGTGTGTGTGTGTGTGTGTTGTCGGTGTGTGTGTGTGTGTTGTCGGTGTGTGTGTGTGTGTGTTGTCGGTGTGTGTGTGTGTGTTGTCGGTGTGTGTGTGTGTGTGTTGTCGGTGTGTGTGTGTGTGTTGTCGGTGTGTGTGTGTGTGTTGTCGGTGTGTGTGTGTGTGTGTTGTCGGTGTGTGTGTGTGTGTGTGTGTGTGTCGGTGGTGTGTGTGTGTGTGTTGTCGGTGTGTGTGTGTGTGTGTTGTCGGTGTGTGTGTGTTGTCGGTGTGTGTGTGTGTGTGTGTTGTCGGTGTGTGTGTGTGTGTTGTCGGTGTGTGTGTGTGTGTTGTCGGTGTGTGTGTGTGTGTGTTGTCGGTGTGTGTGTGTGTGTTGTGTGTGTGTGTGTTGTCGGTGTGTGTGTGTGTGTGTCGTGTGTGTGTGTGTGTGTTGTCGGTGTGTGTGTGTGTGTTGTCGGTGTGTGTGTGTGTGTGTTGTCGGTGTGTGTGTGTGTGTGTGTTGTCGTGTGTGTGTGTGTGTGTTGTCGGTGTGTGTGTGTGTGTGTTGTCGGTGTGTGTGTGTGTGTTGTCGGTGTGTGTGTGTGTGTTGTCGGTGTGTGTGTGTGTGTGTTGTCGGTGTGTGTGTGTGTGTGTGTGTGTGTGTGTGTGTGTGTTGTCGGTGTGTGTGTGTGTGTGTTGTCGTGTGTGTGTGTGTGTGTGTTGTCGGTGTGTGTGTGTGTGTGTGTTGTCGGTGTGTGTGTGTGTGTGTTGTCGGTGTGTGTGTGTGTGTGTGTGTCGTGTGTGTGTGTGTGTGTGTTGTCGTGTGTGTGTGTGTGTGTGTGTGTGTGTGTGTTGTCGGTGTGTGTGTGTGTGTGTGTGTTGTCGGTGTGTGTGTGTGTTGTCGGTGTGTGTGTGTGTGTGTTGTCGGTGTGTGTGTGTGTGTTGTCGGTGTTGTGTGTGTGTGTGTTGTCGGTGTGTGTGTGTGTGTGTGTGTGTGTGTGTGTCGGTGTGTGTGTGTGTGTTGTCGGTGTGTGTGTGTGTGTGTGTGTGTGTGTGTGTTGTCGGTGTGTGTGTGTGTTGTCGGTGTGTGTGTGTGTGTGTGTGTGTGTGTGTCGGTGTGTGTGTGTGTGTTGTCGGTGTGTGTGTGTGTGTGTGTGTGTGTGTGTGTGTGTGTGTGTGTTGTCGGTGTGTGTGTGTGTGTTGTCGGTGTGTGTGTGTGTGTGTGTGTTGTCGGTGTGTGTGTGTGTGTTGTCGGTGTGTGTGTGTGTGTGTGTTGTCGGTGTGTGTGTGTGTGTTGTCGGTGTGTGTGTGTGTGTGTTGTCGGTGTGTGTGTGTGTGTGTTGTCGGTGTGTGTGTGTGTGTGTGTGTGTGTGTGTGTGTGTTGTCGGTGTGTGTGTGTGTGTTGTCGTGTGTGTGTGTGTGTGTGTTGTCGGTGTGTGTGTGTGTGTGTTGTCGGTGTGTGTGTGTGTGTGTTGTCGGTGTGTGTGTGTGTGTGTTGTCGGTGTGTGTGTGTGTGTTGTCGTGTGTGTGTGTGTGTGTGTGTGTGTGTGTGTGTTGTCGGTGTGTGTGTGTGTGTTGTCGGTGTGTGTGTGTGTGTGTTGTCGGTGTGTGTGTGTGTGTTGTCGGTGTGTGTGTGTGTGTTGTCGGTGTGTGTGTGTGTGTGTGTCGGTGTGTGTGTGTGTGTGTTGTCGGTGTGTGTGTGTGTGTGTGTGTGTGTTGTCGGTGTGTGTGTGTGTGTGTGTTGTCGGTGTGTGTGTGTGTGTGTGTGTGTGTGTGTGTGTGTGTGTGTGTGTTGTCGGTGTGTGTGTGTGTGTGTTGTCGGTGTGTGTGTGTGTGTTGTCGGTGTGTGTGTGTGTGTGTGTCGGTGTGTGTGTGTGTGTGTGTGTGTGTGTGTGTGTGTGTTGTCGGTGTGTGTGTGTGTGTGTGTTGTCGGTGTGTGTGTGTGTTGTCGGTGTGTGTGTGTGTGTTGTCGGTGTGTGTGTGTGTGTGTGTCGGTGTGTGTGTGTGTGTTGTCGGTGTGTGTGTGTGTGTTGTCGTGTGTGTGTGTGTGTGTTGTCGGTGTGTGTGTGTGTGTTGTCGGTGTGTGTGTGTGTGTTGTCGGTGTGTGTGTGTGTGTTGTCGGTGTGTGTGTGTGTGTGTGTGTGTGTGTGTGTGTGTGTGTGTTGTCGGTGTGTGTGTGTGTGTGTTGTCGGTGTGTGTGTGTGTGTTGTCGGTGTGTGTGTGTGTGTGTTGTCGGTGTGTGTGTGTGTGTGTGTGTCGGTGTGTGTGTGTGTGTGTGTGTGTGTGTGTGTGTGTGTGTGTGTTGTCGGTGTGTGTGTGTGTGTTGTCGGTGTGTGTGTGTGTGTGTTGTCGGTGTGTGTGTGTGTGTGTGTGTGTGTGTGTGTGTGTGTGTGTTGTCGGTGTGTGTGTGTGTGTGTTGTCGGTGTGTGTGTGTGTGTGTTGTCGGTGTGTGTGTGTGTGTGTGTCGGTGTGTGTGTGTGTGTTGTCGGTGTGTGTGTGTGTGTGTTGTCGGTGTGTGTGTGTGTGTGGTGTGTGTGTGTGTGTGTGTTGTCGGTGTGTGTGTGTGTGTGTGTCGGTGTGTGTGTGTGTGTTGTCGGTGTGTGTGTGTGTGTGTGTGTGTGTGTGTGTGTTGTCGGTGTGTGTGTGTGTGTGTGTGTGTCGTGTGTGTGTGTGTGTGTGTTGTCGGTGTGTGTGTGTGTGTGTTGTCGGTGTGTGTGTGTGTGTGTTGTCGGTGTGTGTGTGTGTGTTGTCGGTGTGTGTGTGTGTGTGTGTTGTCGGTGTGTGTGTGTGTGTGTGTGTGTGTGTGTGTGTGTGTGTGTGTGTGTTGTCGGTGTGTGTGTGTGTGTGTGTCGTGTGTGTGTGTGTGTGTTGTCGGTGTGTGTGTGTGTGTGTTGTCGGTGTGTGTGTGTGTGTTGTCGGTGTGTGTGTGTGTGTGTTGTCGGTGTGTGTGTGTGTGTGTTGTCGGTGTGTGTGTGTGTGTGTTGTCGGTGTGTGTGTGTGTGTGTGTGTGTGTGTGTGTGTGTTGTCGGTGTGTGTGTGTGTGTGTTGTCGGTGTGTGTGTGTGTGTGTGTGGTGTGTGTGTGTGTGTGTGTGTGTGTGTGTGTTGTCGGTGTGTGTGTGTGTGTTGTCGGTGTGTGTGTGTGTGTTGTCGGTGTGTGTGTGTGTGTGTGTTGTCGGTGTGTGTGTGTGTGTGTTGTCGGTGTGTGTGTGTGTGTGTTGTCGTGTGTGTGTGTGTGTGTTGTCGGTGTGTGTGTGTGTGTGTTGTCGGTGTGTGTGTGTGTGTGTTGTCGGTGTGTGTGTGTGTGTGTCGGTGTGTGTGTGTGTGTGTGTGTGTGTGTGTGTGTGTGTGTGTGTGTTGTCGGTGTGTGTGTGTGTGTTGTCGTGTGTGTGTGTGTGTGTGTGTGTGTGTTGTCGTGTGTGTGTGTGTGTGTTGTCGGTGTGTGTGTGTGTGTGTTGTCGGTGTGTGTGTGTGTGTGTGTTGTGGTGTGTGTGTGTGTGTGTTGTCGGTGTGTGTGTGTGTGTGTGTGTGTGTGTGTGTGTGTGTGTGTGTGTGTGTGTTGTCGGTGTGTGTGTGTGTGTGTTGTCGGTGTGTGTGTGTGTTGTCGGTGTGTGTGTGTGTGTGTTGTCGGTGTGTGTGTGTGTGTGTTGTCGGTGTGTGTGTGTGTGTGTGTCGGTGTGTGTGTGTGTGTTGTCGGTGTGTGTGTGTGTGTGTGTGTGGTGTGTGTGTGTGTGTGTGTTGTCGGTGTGTGTGTGTGTGTGTTGTCGGTGTGTGTGTGTGTGTGTTGTCGGTGTGTGTGTGTGTGTGTTGTCGGTGTGTGTGTGTGTGTGTTGTCGGTGTGTGTGTGTGTGTGTGTGTGTGTGTGTGTGTGTGTGTGTGTGTGTGTGTGTGTGTTGTCGGTGTGTGTGTGTGTGTGTTGTCGGTGTGTGTGTGTGTGTGTTGTCGGTGTGTGTGTGTGTGTTGTCGTGTGTGTGTGTGTGTGTGTGTCGTGTGTGTGTGTGTGTGTGTTGTCGGTGTGTGTGTGTGTGTGTTGTCGGTGTGTGTGTGTGTGTTGTCGGTGTGTGTGTGTGTGTTGTCGGTGTGTGTGTGTGTGTGTTGTCGGTGTGTGTGTGTGTGTGTTGTCGGTGTGTGTGTGTGTTGTCGTGTGTGTGTGTGTGTGTGTGTGTGTGTGTGTGTGTGTGTGTGTCGTGTGTGTGTGTGTGTGTTGTCGGTGTGTGTGTGTGTGTGTGTGTGGTGTGTGTGTGTGTGTGTGTGTTGTCGGTGTGTGTGTGTGTGTTGTCGGTGTGTGTGTGTGTGTGTTGTCGGTGTGTGTGTGTGTGTGGTGTCGGTGTGTGTGTGTGTGTTGTCGGTGTGTGTGTGTGTGTGTTGTCGTGTGTGTGTGTGTGTGTGTTGTCGGTGTGTGTGTGTGTGTTGTCGTGTGTGTGTGTGTGTGTTGTCGGTGTGTGTGTGTGTGTGTTGTCGGTGTGTGTGTGTGTGTGTTGTCGGTGTGTGTGTGTGTGTGTGTCGGTGTGTGTGTGTGTGTGTGTGTGTGTGTGTGTTGTCGGTGTGTGTGTGTGTGTTGTCGGTGTGTGTGTGTGTGTGTTGTCGGTGTGTGTGTGTGTGTGTGTTGTCGGTGTGTGTGTGTGTGTTGTCGGTGTGTGTGTGTGTGTGTGTCGGTGTGTGTGTGTGTGTTGTCGTGTGTGTGTGTGTGTGTTGTCGTGTGTGTGTGTGTGTGTGTTGTCGGTGTGTGTGTGTGTGTTGTCGGTGTGTGTGTGTGTGTGTTGTCGGTGTGTGTGTGTGTGTTGTCGGTGTGTGTGTGTGTGTTGTCGGTGTGTGTGTGTGTGTGTTGTCGGTGTGTGTGTGTGTGTGTTGTCGTGTGTGTGTGTGTGTTGTCGGTGTGTGTGTGTGTGTGTTGTCGGTGTGTGTGTGTGTGTGTGTGTCGTGTGTGTGTGTGTGTGTGTGTGTGTGTTGTCGGTGTGTGTGTGTGTGTGTCGTGTGTGTGTGTGTGTGTTGTCGGTGTGTGTGTGTGTGTGTCGTGTGTGTGTGTGTGTGTGTCGTGTGTGTGTGTGTGTGTGTTGTCGGTGTGTGTGTGTGTGTTGTCGGTGTGTGTGTGTGTGTTGTCGTGTGTGTGTGTGTGTGTTGTCGGTGTGTGTGTGTGTGTTGTCGGTGTGTGTGTGTGTGTTGTCGTGTGTGTGTGTGTGTGTTGTCGGTGTGTGTGTGTGTGTGTGTGTGTGTGTGTGTGTGTGTGTGTGTTGTCGGTGTGTGTGTGTGTGTTGTCGGTGTGTGTGTGTGTGTGTTGTCGGTGTGTGTGTGTGTGTTGTCGGTGTGTGTGTGTGTGTGTGTGTGTTGTCGGTGTGTGTGTGTGTGTGTTGTCGGTGTGTGTGTGTGTGTGTGTTGTCGGTGTGTGTGTGTGTGTCGGTGTGTGTGTGTGTGTGTGTGTGTTGTCGGTGTGTGTGTGTGTGTTGTCGGTGTGTGTGTGTGTGTGTTGTCGGTGTGTGTGTGTGTGTGTGTGTGTGTGTGTGTGTTGTCGGTGTGTGTGTGTGTTGTCGGTGTGTGTGTGTGTGTGTTGTCGGTGTGTGTGTGTGTGTGTTGTCGGTGTGTGTGTGTGTGTGTGTGTCGGTGTGTGTGTGTGTGTTGTCGGTGTGTGTGTGTGTGTGTTGTCGGTGTGTGTGTGTGTGTTGTCGGTGTGTGTGTGTGTGTTGTCGGTGTGTGTGTGTGTGTGTTGTCGGTGTGTGTGTGTGTGTGTGTCGGTGTGTGTGTGTGTGTGTTGTCGGTGTGTGTGTGTGTGTGTGTTGTCGGTGTGTGTGTGTGTGTGTGTGTGTGTGTGTGTGTGTGTGTGTGTGTGTTGTCGGTGTGTGTGTGTGTGTGTGTTGTCGGTGTGTGTGTGTGTTGTCGGTGTGTGTGTGTGTGTGTGTTGTCGGTGTGTGTGTGTGTGTGTGTGTGTGTGTGTGTGTGTTGTCGGTGTGTGTGTGTGTGTGTGTGTGTTGTCGGTGTGTGTGTGTTGTCGTGTGTGTGTGTGTGTGTGTTGTCGGTGTGTGTGTGTGTGTTGTCGGTGTGTGTGTGTGTGTGTTGTCGGTGTGTGTGTGTGTGTGTGTGTGTTGTCGGTGTGTGTGTGTGTGTGTTGTCGGTGTGTGTGTGTGTGTTGTGTGTGTGTGTGTTGTCGGTGTGTGTGTGTGTTGTCGGTGTGTGTGTGTGTGTGTGTGTGTGTGTTGTCGGTGTGTGTGTGTGTGTTGTCGGTGTGTGTGTGTGTGTGTGTGTGTTGTCGGTGTGTGTGTGTGTGTTGTCGGTGTGTGTGTGTGTGTTGTCGGTGTGTGTATGTGTGTGTGTGTGTTGTCGGTGTGTGTGTGTGTGTTGTCGGTGTGTGTGTGTGTGTGTTGTTGGTGTGTGTGTGTGTGTTGTCGGTGTGTTTGTGTGTGTGTGTTGTCGGTGTGTGTGTGTGTGTTGTCGGTGTGTGTGTGTGTGTGTTGTGTTTGTGTGTGTTGTCGGTGTGTGTGTGTGTGTTGTCGGTGTGTGTGTGTGTATGTGTTGTCGGTGTGTGTGTGTGTGTGTTGTCGGTGTGTGTGTGTGTGTGTTGTCGGTGTGTGTGTGTGTGTGTTGTCGGTGTGTGTGTGTGTGTTGCTGGTGTTTGTGTGTGTGTGTGTGTGTGTGTGTGTGTGTGTTGTCGGTGTGTGTGTGTGTGTTGTCGGTGTGTGTGTGTGTGTGTTGTCGGTGTGTGTGTGTGTGTTGTCGGTGTGTGTGTGTGTGTTGTCGGTGTGTTTGTGTGTGTGTGTGGTCGGTGTGTGTGTGTGTGTGTTGTCGGTGTGTGTGTGTTGTGTGTGTGTGTGTTGTCGGTGTGTGTGTGTGTGTGTGTGTTGTCGGTGTGTGTGTGTGTGTGTGTTGTCGGTGTGTGTGTGTGTGTTTGTGTTGTCGGTGTGTGTGTGTGTGTGTGTGTTGTCGGTGTGTGTGTGTGTGTGTTGTCGGTGTGTGTGTGTGTTGTCGGTGTGTGTGTGTGTGTTGTCGGTGTGTGTGTGTGTTGTCGGTGTGTGTGTGTGTGTTGTCGGTGTGTTTGTGTGTGTGTGTGGTCGGTGTGTGTGTGTGTGTGTTGTCGGTGTGTGTGTGTTTGTTGTGTGTGTGTGTGTTGTCGGTGTGTGTGTGTGTGTTCTCGGTGTGTTTGTGTGTGTGTGTGGTCGGTGTGTGTGTGTGTGTTCTCGGTGTGTGTGTGTGTGTTGTGTGTGTGTGTGTTGTCGGTGTGTGTGTGTGTGTTGTCGGTGTGTGTGTGTGTGTTGTCGGTGTGTGTGTGTGTGTGTGTTGTCGGTGTGAGTGTGTGTGTGTTTGTGTTGTCGGTGTGTGTGTGTGTGTGTGTGTGTTGTCGGTGTGTGTGTGTGTGTGTGTTGTCGGTGTGTGTGTGTGTTGTCGGTGTGTTGTCGGTGTGTGTGTGTGTGTTGTCGGTGTGTGTGTGTGTTGTTGGTGTGTGTGTGTGTGTGTTGTCGGTGTGTGTGTGTGTGTTGTGTGTGTGTGTGTTGTCGGTGTGTGTGTGTGTTGTCGGTGTGTGTGTGTGTGTGTTGTCGGTGTGTGTGTGTGTGTTGTCGGTGTGTGTGTGTGTGTGTTGTCGGTGTGTGTGTGTGTGTGTGTTGTCGGTGTGTGTGTGTGTGTTGTCGGTGTGTGTGTGTGTGTGTTGTCGGTGTGTGTGTGTGTGTTGTGTGTGTGTGTGTTGTCGGTGTGTGTGTGTGTGTGTTGTCGGTGTGTGTGTGTGTGTGTGTGTTGTCGGTGTGTGTGTGTTGTCGGTGTGTGTGTGTGTGTGTGTTGTCAGTGTGTGTGTGTGTGTGTGTTGTCGGTGTGTGTGTGTGTGTGTTGTCGGTGTGTGTGTGTGTGTTGTGTGTGTGTGTGTTGTCGGTGTGTGTGTGTGTGTGTTGTCGGTGTGTGTGTGTGTGTGTGTGTTGTCGGTGTGTGTGTGTTGTCGGTGTGTGTGTGTGTGTGTGTTGTCAGTGTGTGTGTGTGTGTGTGTTGTCGGTGTGTGTGTGTGTGTGTGTTGTCGGTGTTGTGTGTGTGTGTGTTGTCGGTGTGTGTGTGTGTTGTCGGTGTGTGTGTGTGTGTGTGTGTGTTGTCGGTGTGTGTGTGTTGTGTGTGTGTGTGTGTGTTGTCGGTGTGTGTGTGTGTGTGTGTGTTGTCGGTGTGTGTGTGTGTGTCAGTGTGTGTGTGTGTGTGTGTTGTCGGTGTGTGTGTGTGTGTTGCTGGTGTTTGTGTGTGTGTGTGTTGTCGGTGTGTGTGTGTGTGTGTGTGTGTGTTGTCGGTGTGTGCGTGTGTGTTTTGTCGGTGTGTGTGTGTGTGTTGTGTGTGTGTGTGTTGTCGGTGTGTGTGTGTGTTGTCGGTGTGTGTGTGTGTGTGTGTGTGTGTGTGTTGTCGGTGTGTGTGTGTGTGTTGTCGGTGTGTGTGTGTGTGTGTGTGTGTTGTCGGTGTGTGTGTGTGTGTTGTCGGTGTGTGTGTGTGTGTGTTGTCGGTGTGTGTGTGTGTGTGTGTGTGTTGTCGGTGTGTGTGTGTGTGTTGTCGGTGTGTGTGTGTGTGTGTGTTGTTGGTGTGTGTGTGTGTGTTGTCGGTGTGTTTGTGTGTGTGTGTTGTCGCTGTGTGTGTGTGTGTGTTGTCGGTGTGTGTGTGTGTGTGTTGTGTTTGTGTGTGTTGTCGGTGTGTGTGTGTGTGTTGTCGGTGTGTGTGTGTGTATGTGTT
>NW_027675630.1:70000-82500 GCF_965601325.2 Salmo salar | reverse complement strand
GTGTGTTGTCGGTGTGTGTGTGTGTTGTCGGTGTGTGTGTGTGTGTGTGTTGTCGGTATGTGTGTGTTGTCGGTGTGTGTGTGTGATGTCGGTGTGTGTGTGTGTGTTGTCGGTGTGTGTGTGTGTGTTGTCGGTGTGTATGTGTGTGTGTTGTCAGTGTGTGTGTGTGTGTGTTGTCGGTGTGTATGTGTTTATGTGTTGTCGGTGTGTGTATGTGTGTGTTGTCGGTGTGTGTGTGTGTGTTGTCGGTGTGTGTGTGTGTTGTCGGTGTGTGTGTGTGTGTGTTGTCGGTGTGTGTGTGTGTGTGTGTGTGTTGTCGGTGTGTGTGTGTGTGTGTGTGTTGTCGGTGTGTGTGTGTGTGTGTGTTGTCGGTGTGTGTGTGTTGTCGGTGTGTGTGTGTGTTGTCGGTGTGTTGTCGGTGTGTGTGTGTGTGTTGTTGGTGTGTGTGTGTGTGTGTTGTCGGTGTGTGTGTGTGTGTTGTGTGTGTGTGTGTTGTCGGTGTGTGTGTGTGTTGTCGGTGTGTGTGTGTGTTGTCGGTGTGTGTGTGTGTGTTGTCGGTGTGTGTGTGTGTGTGTTGTCGGTGTGTGTGTGTGTGTTGTCGGTGTGTGTGTGTGTGTGTTGTCGGTGTGTGTGTGTGTGTTGTGTGTGTGTGTGTTGTCGGTGTGTGTGTGTGTGTGTTGTCGGTGTGTGTGTGTGTGTGTGTGTGTTGTCGGTGTGTGTGTGTTGTCGGTGTGTGTGTGTGTGTGTGTTGTCAGTGTGTGTGTGTGTGTGTGTGTTGTCGGTGTGTGTGTGTGTGTGTGTTGTCGGTGTTGTGTGTGTGTGTGTTGTCGGTGTGTGTGTGTGTTGTCGGTGTGTGTGTGTGTGTGTGTTGTCGGTGTGTGTGTGTTGTGTGTGTGTGTGTGTGTGTGTTGTCGGTGTGTGTGTGTGTGTGTGTGTGTTGTCGGTGTGTGTGTGTTGTCAGTGTGTGTGTGTGTGTGTGTTGTCGGTGTGTGTGTGTGTGTTGCTGGTGTTTGTGTGTGTGTGTGTTGTCGGTGTGTGTGTGTGTGTGTGTGTGTTGTCGGTGTGTGCGTGTGTGTTTTGTCGGTGTGTGTGTGTGTGTTGTGTGTGTGTGTGTTGTCGGTGTGTGTGTGTGTTGTCGGTGTGTGTGTGTGTGTGTGTGTGTGTGTTGTCGGTGTGTGTGTGTGTGTTGTCGGTGTGTGTGTGTGTGTGTGTGTGTTGTCGGTGTGTGTGTGTGTGTTGTCGGTGTGTGTGTGTGTGTTGTCGGTGTGTGTATGTGTGTGTGTGTGTTGTCGGTGTGTGTGTGTGTGTTGTCGGTGTGTGTGTGTGTGTGTTGTTGGTGTGTGTGTGTGTGTTGTCGGTGTGTTTGTGTGTGTGTGTTGTCGCTGTGTGTGTGTGTGTGTTGTCGGTGTGTGTGTGTGTGTGTTGTGTTTGTGTGTGTTGTCGGTGTGTGTGTGTGTGTTGTCGGTGTGTGTGTGTGTATGTGTTGTCGGTGTGTGTGTGTGTGTGTTGTCGGTGTGTGTGTGTGTGTGTTGTCGGTGTGTGTGTGTGTGTGTTGTCGGTATGTGTGTGTGTGTTGCTGGTGTTTGTGTGTGTGTGTGTGTGTGTGTGTGTGTGTTGTCGGTGTGTGTGTGTGTGTTGTCGGTGTGTGTGTGTGTGTGTTGTCGGTGTGTGTGTGTGTGTTGTCGGTGTGTGTGTGTGTGTTGTCGGTGTGTTTGTGTGTGTGTGTGGTCGGTGTGTGTGTGTGTGTGTTGTCGGTGTGTGTGTGTTGTGTGTGTGTGTGTTGTCGGTGTGTGTGTGTGTGTGTGTGTTGTCGGTGTGTGTGTGTGTGTGTGTTGTCGGTGTGTGTGTGTGTGTTTGTGTTGTCGGTGTGTGTGTGTGTGTGTGTGTTGTCGGTGTGTGTGTGTGTGTGTTGTCGGTGTGTGTGTGTGTTGTCGGTGTGTGTGTGTGTGTTGTCGGTGTGTGTGTGTGTTGTCGGTGTGTGTGTGTGTGTTGTCGGTGTGTTTGTGTGTGTGTGTGGTCGGTGTGTGTGTGTGTGTGTTGTCGGTGTGTGTGTGTTTGTTGTGTGTGTGTGTGTTGTCGGTGTGTGTGTGTGTGTTCTCGGTGTGTTTGTGTGTGTGTGTGGTCGGTGTGTGTGTGTGTGTTCTCGGTGTGTGTGTGTGTGTTGTGTGTGTGTGTGTTGTCGGTGTGTGTGTGTGTGTTGTCGGTGTGTGTGTGTGTGTTGTCGGTGTGTGTGTGTGTGTGTGTTGTCGGTGTGAGTGTGTGTGTGTTTGTGTTGTCGGTGTGTGTGTGTGTGTGTGTGTGTTGTCGGTGTGTGTGTGTGTGTGTGTGTTGTCGGTGTGTGTGTGTGTTGTCGGTGTGTTGTCGGTGTGTGTGTGTGTGTTGTCGGTGTGTGTGTGTGTTGTTGGTGTGTGTGTGTGTGTGTTGTCGGTGTGTGTGTGTGTGTTGTGTGTGTGTGTGTTGTCGGTGTGTGTGTGTGTTGTCGGTGTGTGTGTGTGTGTGTTGTCGGTGTGTGTGTGTGTGTTGTCGGTGTGTGTGTGTGTGTGTTGTCGGTGTGTGTGTGTGTGTGTGTTGTCGGTGTGTGTGTGTGTGTTGTCGGTGTGTGTGTGTGTGTGTTGTCGGTGTGTGTGTGTGTGTTGTGTGTGTGTGTGTTGTCGGTGTGTGTGTGTGTGTGTTGTCGGTGTGTGTGTGTGTGTGTGTGTTGTCGGTGTGTGTGTGTTGTCGGTGTGTGTGTGTGTGTGTGTTGTCAGTGTGTGTGTGTGTGTGTGTTGTCGGTGTGTGTGTGTGTGTGTGTTGTCGGTGTTGTGTGTGTGTGTGTTGTCGGTGTGTGTGTGTGTTGTCGGTGTGTGTGTGTGTGTGTGTGTGTTGTCGGTGTGTGTGTGTTGTGTGTGTGTGTGTGTGTGTGTTGTCGGTGTGTGTGTGTGTGTGTGTGTTGTCGGTTTGTGTGTGTTGTCAGTGTGTGTGTGTGTGTGTGTTGTCGGTGTGTGTGTGTGTGTTGCTGGTGTTTGTGTGTGTGTGTGTTGTCGGTGTGTGTGTGTGTGTGTGTGTGTTGTCGGTGTGTGCGTGTGTGTTTTGTCGGTGTGTGTGTGTGTGTTGTGTGTGTGTGTGTTGTCGGTGTGTGTGTGTGTTGTCGGTGTGTGTGTGTGTGTGTGTGTGTGTGTGTGTTGTCGGTGTGTGTGTGTGTGTTGTCGGTGTGTGTGTGTGTGTGTGTGTGTTGTCGGTGTGTGTGTGTGTGTTGTCGGTGTGTGTGTGTGTGTTGTCGGTGTGTGTGTGTGTGTGTGTGTGTTGTCGGTGTGTGTGTGTGTGTTGTCGGTGTGTGTGTGTGTGTGTTGTTGGTGTGTGTGTGTGTGTTGTCGGTGTGTTTGTGTGTGTGTGTTGTCGCTGTGTGTGTGTGTGTGTTGTCGGTGTGTGTGTGTGTGTGTTGTGTTTGTGTGTGTTGTCGGTGTGTGTGTGTGTGTTGTCGGTGTGTGTGTGTGTATGTGTTGTCGGTGTGTGTGTGTGTGTGTTGTCGGTGTGTGTGTGTGTGTGTTGTCGGTGTGTGTGTGTGTGTGTGTTGTCGGTATGTGTGTGTGTGTTGCTGGTGTTTGTGTGTGTGTGTGTGTGTGTGTGTGTGTGTGTGTTGTCGGGGTGTGTGTGTGTGTGTTGTCGGTGTGTGTGTGTGTGTGTTGTCGGTGTGTGTGTGTGTGTTGTCGGTGTGTGTGTGTGTGTTGTCGGTGTGTTTGTGTGTGTGTGTGGTCGGTGTGTGTGTGTGTGTGTTGTCGGTGTGTGTGTGTTGTGTGTGTGTGTGTTGTCGGTGTGTGTGTGTGTGTGTGTGTGTTGTCGGTGTGTGTGTGTGTGTGTGTGTTGTCGGTGTGTGTGTGTGTGTTTGTGTTGTCGGTGTGTGTGTGTGTGTGTGTGTTGTCGGTGTGTGTGTGTGTGTGTTGTCGGTGTGTGTGTGTTGTCGGTGTGTGTGTGTGTGTTGTCGGTGTGTTTGTGTGTGTGTGTGGTCGGTGTGTGTGTGTGTGTGTTGTCGGTGTGTGTGTGTTTGTTGTGTGTGTGTGTGTTGTCGGTGTGTGTGTGTGTGTTCTCGGTGTGTTTGTGTGTGTGTGTGGTCGGTGTGTGTGTGTGTGTGTTGTCGGTGTGTGTGTGTGTGTTGTGTGTGTGTGTGTTGTCGGTGTGTGTGTGTGTGTTGTCGGTGTGTGTGTGTGTGTTGTCGGTGTGTGTGTGTGTGTGTTGTCGGTGTGTGTGTGTGTGTTGTCGGTGTGTGTGTGTGTGTGTTGTCGGTGTGTGTGTGTGTGTGTGTTGTCGGTGTGTGTGTGTGTGTTGTCGGTGTGTGTGTGTGTGTGTTGTCGGTGTGTGTGTGTGTGTTGTGTGTGTGTGTGTTGTCGGTGTGTGTGTGTGTGTGTTGTCGGTGTGTGTGTGTGTGTGTGTGTTGTCGGTGTGTGTGTGTTGTCGGTGTGTGTGTGTGTGTGTGTTGTCAGTGTGTGTGTGTGTGTGTGTTGTCGGTGTGTGTGTGTGTGTGTGTTGTCGGTGTTGTGTGTGTGTGTGTTGTCGGTGTGTGTGTGTGTTGTCGGTGTGTGTGTGTGTGTGTGTGTGTTGTCGGTGTGTGTGTGTTGTGTGTGTGTGTGTGTGTGTGTTGTCGGTGTGTGTGTGTGTGTGTGTGTTGTCGGTGTGTGTGTGTTGTCAGTGTGTGTGTGTGTGTGTGTTGTCGGTGTGTGTGTGTGTGTTGCTGGTGTTTGTGTGTGTGTGTGTTGTCGGTGTGTGTGTGTGTGTGTGTGTGTTGTCGGTGTGTGCGTGTGTGTTTTGTCGGTGTGTGTGTGTGTGTTGTGTGTGTGTGTGTTGTCGGTGTGTGTGTGTGTTGTCGGTGTGTGTGTGTGTGTGTGTGTGTGTGTGTTGTCGGTGTGTGTGTGTGTGTTGTCGGTGTGTGTGTGTGTGTGTGTGTGTTGTCGGTGTGTGTGTGTGTGTTGTCGGTGTGTGTGTGTGTGTTGTCGGTGTGTGTGTGTGTGTGTGTGTGTTGTCGGTGTGTGTGTGTGTGTTGTCGGTGTGTGTGTGTGTGTGTTGTTGGTGTGTGTGTGTGTGTTGTCGGTGTGTTTGTGTGTGTGTGTTGTCGCTGTGTGTGTGTGTGTGTTGTCGGTGTGTGTGTGTGTGTGTTGTGTTTGTGTGTGTTGTCGGTGTGTGTGTGTGTGTTGTCGGTGTGTGTGTGTTTGTATGTGTTGTCGGTGTGTGTGTGTGTGTGTTGTCGGTGTGTGTGTGTGTGTGTTGTCGGTGTGTGTGTGTGTGTGTTGTCGGTATGTGTGTGTGTGTTGCTGGTGTTTGTGTGTGTGTGTGTGTGTGTGTGTGTGTGTGTGTTGTCGGTGTGTGTGTGTGTGTTGTCGGTGTGTGTGTGTGTGTGTTGTCGGTGTGTGTGTGTGTGTTGTCGGTGTGTGTGTGTGTGTTGTCGGTGTGTTTGTGTGTGTGTGTGGTCGGTGTGTGTGTGTGTGTGTTGTCGGTGTGTGTGTGTTGTGTGTGTGTGTGTTGTCGGTGTGTGTGTGTGTGTGTGTGTGTTGTCGGTGTGTGTGTGTGTGTGTGTGTTGTCGGTGTGTGTGTGTGTGTTTGTGTTGTCGGTGTGTGTGTGTGTGTGTGTGTTGTCGGTGTGTGTGTGTGTGTGTTGTCGGTGTGTGTGTGTTGTCGGTGTGTGTGTGTGTGTTGTCGGTGTGTTTGTGTGTGTGTGTGGTCGGTGTGTGTGTGTGTGTGTTGTCGGTGTGTGTGTGTTTGTTGTGTGTGTGTGTGTTGTCGGTGTGTGTGTGTGTGTTCTCGGTGTGTTTGTGTGTGTGTGTGGTCGGTGTGTGTGTGTGTGTGTTGTCGGTGTGTGTGTGTGTGTTGTGTGTGTGTTTGTTGTCGGTGTGTGTGTGTGTGTTGTCGGTGTGTGTGTGTGTGTTGTCGGTGTGTGTGTGTGTGTGTGTTGTCGGTGTGTGTGTGTGTGTGTTTGTGTTGGCGGTGTGTGTGTGTGTGTGTGTTGTGTGTGTGTGTGTTGTCGGTGTGTGTGTGTGTGTGTTGTCGGTGTGTGTGTGTGTGTGTGTTGTCGGTGTGTGTGTGTGTTGTCGGTGTGTGTGTGTTTGTGTGTGTGTGTTGTCGGTGTGTGTGTGTGTGTTGTCGGTGTGTGTGTGTGTGTTGTCGGTGTGTGTGTGTGTGTGTTGTCGGTGTGTATGTGTGTGTGTTGTCAGTGTGTGTGTGTGTGTGTTGTCGGTGTGTGTGTGTTTATGTGTTGTCGGTGTGTGTGTGTGTGTTGTCGGTGTGTGTGTGTGTTGTCGGTGTGTGTGTGTGTGTGTTGTCGGTTTGTGTGTGTGTGTGTGTGTGTTGTCGGTGCGTGTGTGTTGTCGGTGTGTGTGTGTGTGTGTTGTCGGTGTGTGTGTGTGTGTTGTCGGTGTGTGTGTGTGTGTGTGTGTGTGTGTTGTCGGTGTGTGTGTGTATGTGTGTTTGTGTTGTCGGTGTGTGTGTGTGTGTGTTGTGTGTGTGTGTGTTGTCGGTGTGTGTGTGTGTTGTCGGTGTGTGTGTGTGTGTGTTGTCGGTGTGTGTGTGTGTGTGTTGTCGGTGTGTGTGTGTGTTGTCGGTGTGTGTGTGTGTGTGTGTGTGTGTGTTGTCGGTGTGTGTGTGTGTGTTGTCGGTGTGTGTGTGTGTGTTGTCGGTGTGTGTGTGTGTGTTGTCGGTGTGTATGTGTGTGTGTTGTCAGTGTGTGTGTGTGTGTGTTGTCGGTGTGTGTGTGTTTATGTGTTGTCGGTGTGTGTGTGTGTGTGTTGTCGGTGTGTGTGTGTGTGTTGTCGGTGTGTGTGTGTGTGTTGTCGGTGTGTGTGTGTGTGTGTTGTCGGTGTGTGTGTGTGTGTGTGTGTTGTCGGTGTGTGTGTGTGTGTTTGTTGTCGGAGTGTGTGTGTGTGTGTGTTGTCGGTGTGTGTGTGTTGTCGGTGTGTGTGTGTGTTGTCGGTGTGTGTGTGTGTGTTGTCGGTGTGTGTGTTTGTGTTGTTGGTGTGTGTGTGTGTTGTCGGTGTGTGTGTGTGTGTTGTGTGTGTGTGTGTTGTCGGTGTGTGTGTGTGTTGTCGGTGTGTGTGTGTGTGTGTGTGTTGTCGGTGTGTGTGTGTGTGTGTTGTCGGTGTGTGTGTGTGTGTGTTGTCGGTGTGTGTGTGTGTGTGTGTTGTCGGTGTGTGTGTGTGTGTTGTCGGTGTGTGTGTGTGATTGTTGTCGGTGTGTGTGTGTGTGTTGTGTGTGTGTGTGTTGTCGGTGTGTGTGTGTGTGTGTTGTCGGTGTGTGTGTGTGTTTGTGTGTTGTCGGTGTGTGTGTGTTGTCGGTGTGTGTGTGTGTGTGTTGTCAGTGTGTGTGTGTGTGTGTGTTGTCGGTGTGTGTGTGTGTGTTGTCGGTGTGTGTGTGTGTGATGTCGGTGTTGTGTGTGTGTGTGTTGTCGGTGTGTGTGTTTGTTGTCGGTGTTGTGTGTGTGTGTGTTGTCGGTGTGTGTGTGTGTTGTCGGTGTGTGTGTGTTGTCGGTGTGTGTGTGTGTGTGTTGTCGGTGTGTGTGTGTGTGTGTTGTCGGTGTGTGTGTGTTGTCAGTGTGTGTGTGTGTGTGTGTTGTCGGTGTGTGTGTGTGTGTGTGTTGTCGGTGTGTGTGTGTGTGTGTTTGTGTTGTCGGTGTGTGTGTGTGTGTGTGTTGTGTGTGTGTGTGTTGTCGGTGTGTGTGTGTGTTGTCGGTGTGTGTGTGTGTTGTCGGTGTGTGTGTGTGTGTGTGTTGTCGGTATGTGTGTGTTGTCGGTGTGTGTGTGTGATGTCGGTGTGTGTGTGTGTGTTGTCGGTGTGTGTGTGTGTGTTGTCGGTGTGTATGTGTGTGTGTTGTCAGTGTGTGTGTGTGTGTGTTGTCGGTGTGTATGTGTTTATGTGTTGTCGGTGTGTGTATGTGTGTGTTGTCGGTGTGTGTGTGTGTGTTGTCGGTGTGTGTGTGTGTTGTCGGTGTGTGTGTGTGTGTGTTGTCGGTGTGTGTGTGTGTGTGTGTGTGTTGTCGGTGTGTGTGTGTGTGTGTGTGTTGTCGGTGTGTGTGTGTGTGTGTGTTGTCGGTGTGTGTGTGTTGTCGGTGTGTGTGTGTGTTGTCGGTGTGTTGTCGGTGTGTGTGTGTGTGTTGTTGGTGTGTGTGTGTGTGTGTTGTCGGTGTGTGTGTGTGTGTTGTGTGTGTGTGTGTTGTCGGTGTGTGTGTGTGTTGTCGGTGTGTGTGTGTGTGTGTTGTCGGTGTGTGTGTGTGTGTTGTCGGTGTGTGTGTGTGTGTGTTGTCGGTGTGTGTGTGTGTTGTCGGTGTGTGTGTGTGTGTGTTGTCGGTGTGTGTGTGTGTGTTGTGTGTGTGTGTGTTGTCGGTGTGTGTGTGTGTGTGTTGTCGGTGTGTGTGTGTGTGTGTGTGTTGTCGGTGTGTGTGTGTTGTCGGTGTGTGTGTGTGTGTGTGTTGTCAGTGTGTGTGTGTGTGTGTGTTGTCGGTGTGTGTGTGTTTGTGTGTTGTCGGTGTTGTGTGTGTGTGTGTGTGTTGTCGGTGTGTGTGTGTGTGTGTGTTGTCGGTGTGTGTGTGTTGTGTGTGTGTGTGTGTTTTGTCGGTGTGTGTGTGTGTGTGTGTGTGTTGTCGGTGTGTGTGTGTTGTCAGTGTGTGTGTGTGTGTGTGTTGTCGGTGTGTGTGTGTGTGTTGCTGGTGTTTGTGTGTGTGTGTGTTGTCGGTGTGTGTGTGTGTGTGTGTGTGTTGTCGGTGTGTGCGTGTGTGTTTTGTCGGTGTGTGTGTGTGTGTTGTGTGTGTGTGTGTTGTCGGTGTGTGTGTGTGTTGTCGGTGTGTGTGTGTGTGTGTGTGTGTGTGTGTGTGTTGTCGGTGTGTGTGTGTGTGTTGTCGGTGTGTGTGTGTGTGTGTGTGTGTTGTCGGTGTGTGTGTGTGTGTTGTCGGTGTGTGTGTGTGTGTTGTCGGTGTGTGTATGTGTGTGTGTGTGTTGTCGGTGTGTGTGTGTGTGTTGTCGGTGTGTGTGTGTGTTGTTGGTGTGTGTGTGTGTGTGTTGTCGGTGTGTTTGTGTGTGTGTGTTGTCGCTGTGTGTGTGTGTGTGTTGTCGGTGTGTGTGTGTGTGTGTGTTGTGTTTGTGTGTGTTGTCGGTGTGTGTGTGTGTGTTGTCGGTGTGTGTGTGTGTATGTGTTGTCGGTGTGTGTGTGTGTGTGTTGTCGGTGTGTGTGTGTGTGTGCAGTCGGTGTGTGTGTGTGTGTGTTGTCGGTATGTGTGTGTGTGTTGCTGGTGTTTGTGTGTGTGTGTGTGTGTGTGTGTGTTGTCGGTATGTGTGTGTGTGTTGCTGGTGTTTGTGTGTGTGTGTGTGTGTGTGTGTGTTGTCGGTGTGTGTGTGTGTGTTGTCGGTGTGTGTGTGTGTGTGTTGTCGGTGTGTGTGTGTGTGTTGTCGGTGTGTGTGTGTGTGTTGTCAGTGTGTTTGTGTGTGTGTGTGGTCGGTGTGTGTGTGTGTGTGTTGTCGGTGTGTGTGTGTTGTGTGTGTGTGTGTTGTCGGTGTGTGTGTGTGTGTGTGTGTTGTCGGTGTGTGTGTGTGTGTGTGTTGTCGGTGTGTGTGTGTGTGTTTGTGTTGTCGGTGTGTGTGTGTGTGTGTGTGTTGTCGGTGTGTGTGTGTGTGTGTTGTCGGTGTGTGTGTGTGTTGTCGGTGTGTGTGTGTGTGTTGTTGGTGTGTTTGTGTGTGTGTGTGGTCGGTGTGTGTGTGTGTGTGTTGTCGGTGTGTGTGTGTTTGTTGTGTGTGTGTGTGTTGTCGGTGTGTGTGTGTGTGTTCTCGGTGTGTTTGTGTGTGTGTGTGGTCGGTGTGTGTGTGTGTGTGTTGTCGGTGTGTGTGTGTGTGTTGTGTGTGTGTGTGTTGTGTGTGTGTGTGTGTGTGTGTTGTCGGTGTGTGTGTGTGTGTTGTCGGTGTGTGTGTGTGTGTGTTGTCGGTGTGAGTGTGTGTGTGTTTGTGTTGTCGGTGTGTGTGTGTGTGTTGTGTGTGTGTGTGTTGTCGGTGTGTGTGTGTGTTGTCAGTGTGTGTGTGTGTGTGTTGTCGGTGTGTGTGTGTTTATGTGTTGTCGGTGTGTGTGTGTGTGTTGTCGGTGTGTGTGTGTGTTGTCGGTGTGTGTGTGTGTGTGTTGTCGGTTTGTGTGTGTGTGTGTGTGTGTTGTCGGTGCGTGTGTGTTGTCGGTGTGTGTGTGTGTGTGTTGTCGGTGTGTGTGTGTGTGTTGTCGGTGTGTGTGTGTGTGTGTGTGTGTGTGTGTGTGTGTGTGTGTGTGTTGCCGGTGTGTGTGTGTGTGTGTGTTGTCGGTGTGTGTGTGTGTTGTCGGTGTGTTTGTGTGTGTGTGTGTTGGCGGTGCGTGTGTGTTGTCGGTGTGTGTGTGTGTGTTGTCGGTGTGTGTGTGTGTGTGTTGTCGGTGTGTTTGTGTGTGTGTGTTGGCGGTGCGTGTGTGTTGTCGGTGTGTGTGTGTGTGTGTTGTCGGTGTGTGTGTGTTGTCGGTGTGTGTGTGTGTGTGTGTTGTCGGTGTGTGTGTGTGTGTGTTGTCGGTGTGTGTGTGTGTGTGTTGTCGGTGTGTGTGTGTGTTGTCGGTGTGTGTGTGTTGTCGGTGTGTGTGTGTGTGTGTATGTGTGTGTGTTGTCGGTGTGTGTGTGTGTGTGTTGTCGGTGTGTGTGTGTTGTCGGTGTGTGTGTGTGTGTGTTGTGTGTGTGTGTGTTGTCAGTGTGTGTGTGTGTGTTATCGGTGTGTGTTGTGTGTGTGTGTGTGTTGTCTGTGTGTGTGTGTGTCTGTGTTGTCGGTGTGTGTGTGTGTGTGTGTGTGTTGTCGGTGTGTGTGTGTGTGTTGTCTGTGTGTGTGTGTTGTCAGTGTGTGTGTGTGTGTGTGTTGTCGGTGTGTGTGTGTGTGTGTGTTGTCGGTGTGTGTGTCTGTGTGTGTGTGTAGTCGGTGTGTGTGTGTGTGTGTGTGTTGTCGGTGTGTGTGTGTGTGTTGTCGGTGTGTGTGTGTGTGTGTGTTGTCGGTGTGTGTTTGTGTGTTGTCAGTGTGTGTGTGTGTGTTGTCGGTGTGTGTGTGTGTGTTGTCGGTGTGTGTGTGTGTGTGTGTTGTCGGTGTGTGTTTGTGTGTGTTGTCGGTGTGTGTGTGTGTGTGTTGTCGGTGTGTGTGTGTGTGTGTGTGTGTGTGGGTGTGTGTGTGTGTGTGTTGTCGGTGTGTGTGTGTGTTGTCGGTGTGTGTGTGTGTGTTGTCGGTGTGTGTGTGTGTCTGTGTTGTTGGTGTGTGTGTGTGTGTGTGTTGTCGGTGTGTGTATGTATGTGTCTGTGTTGTCGGTGTGTGTGTGTGTTTGTGTGTTGTCAGTGTGTGTGTGTGTGTGTGTGTGTGTTGTCGGTGTGTGTGTGTGTGTGTGTTGTCGGTGTGTGTGTGTGTGTTGTGTGTGTGTGTGTGTTGTCGGTGTGTGTGTGTGTGTTGTCGGTGTGTGTGTGTGTGTTGTCGGTGTGTGTGTGTATGTGTTGTCGGTGTGTGTGTGTGTGTTGTCGGTGTGTGTGTGTGTGTGTTGTCGGTGTGTGTGTGTGTGTGTGTGTTGTCAAAGTGTGTGTGTGTGTTGTCGGTGTGTGTGTGTGTGTGTGTGTGTGTTGTCGGTGTGTGTGTGTTGTGTGTGTGTGTGTTGTCGGTGTGTGTGTGTGTGTATTGTCGGTGTGTGTGTGTGTGTTGTCGGTGTGTGTGTGTGTGTTGTCGGTGTGTGTGTGTGTGTGTGTGTTGTCGGTGTGTGTGTGTGTGTTGTCGGTGTGTGTGTGTGTGTGTGTGTTGTCGGTGTGTGTGTGTGTGTGTGTTGTCGGTGTGTGTGTGTTTGTTGTGTGTGTGTGTGTTGTCGGTATGTGTGTGTGTGTTCTCGGTGTGTTTGTGTGTGTGTGTGGTCGGTGTGTGTGTGTGTGTGTTGTCGGTGTGTGTGTGTGTGTTGTGTGTGTGTGTGTTGTCGGTGTGTGTGTGTGTGTTGTCGGTGTGTGTGTGTGTGTTGTCGGTGTGTGTGTGTGTGTGTGTTGTCGGTGTGTGTGTGTGTGTGTTTGTGTTGTCGGTGTGTGTGTGTGTGTGTGTTGTGTGTGTGTGTGTTGTCGGTGTGTGTGTGTGTTGTCAGTGTGTGTGTGTGTGTGTTGTCGGTGTGTGTGTGTGTGTGTTGTCTGTGTGTGTGTGTGTTGTCGGTGTGTGTGTGTGTGTGTGTGTGTTGTCGGTGTGTGTGTGTGTGTTGTCGGTGTGTGTGTGTGTGTTGTCGGTGTGTGTGTTTGTGTGTGTGTTGTCGGTGTGTATGTGTGTGTGTTGTCAGTGTGTGTGTGTGTGTGTTGTCGGTGTGTGTGTGTTTATGTGTTGTCGGTGTGTGTGTGTGTGTTGTCGGTGTGTGTGTGTGTTGTCGGTGTGTGTGTGTGTGTGTGTGTTGTCGGTGTGTGTGTGTGTGTGTGTTGTCGGTGTGTGTGTGTGTGTTTGTGTTGTCGGTGTGTGTGTGTGTGTGTGTGTTGTCGGTGTGTGTGTGTGTTGTCGGTG
>NW_027675630.1:55000-65000 GCF_965601325.2 Salmo salar | reverse complement strand
TGTGTGTGTGTGTGTGTGTTGTCGGTGTGTGTGTGTGTGTGTGTGTTGTCGGTGTGTGTGTCTGTGTGTGTGTGTAGTCGGTGTGTGTGTGTGTGTGTGTGTTGTCGGTGTGTGTGTGTGTGTTGTCGGTGTGTGTGTGTGTGTTGTCGGTGTGTGTGTGTGTGTGTGTTGTCGGTGTGTGTTTGTGTGTTGTCAGTGTGTGTGTGTGTGTTGTCGGTGTGTGTGTGTGTGTTGTCGGTGTGTGTGTGTGTGTGTGTTGTCGGTGTGTGTTTGTGTGTGTTGTCGGTGTGTGTGTGTGTGTGTTGTCGGTGTGTGTGTGTGTGTGTGTGTGTGTGTGTGGGTGTGTGTGTGTGTGTGTTGTCGGTGTGTGTGTGTGTTGTCGGTGTGTGTGTGTGTGTTGTCGGTGTGTGTGTGTGTCTGTGTTGTCGGTGTGTGTGTGTGTGTGTGTTGTCGGTGTGTGTATGTATGTGTCTGTGTTGTCGGTGTGTGTGTGTGTTTGTGTGTTGTCAGTGTGTGTGTGTGTGTGTGTGTGTGTTGTCGGTGTGTGTGTGTGTGTGTGTGTTGTCGGTGTGTGTGTGTGTGTTGTGTGTGTGTGTGTGTTGTCGGTGTGTGTGTGTGTGTTGTCGGTGTGTGTGTGTGTGTTGTCGGTGTGTGTGTGTGTGTTGTCGGTGTGTGTGTGTGTGTGTTGTCGGTGTGTGTGTGTGTGTGTGTGTGTGTTGTCGGTGTGTGTGTGTTGTGTGTGTGTGTGTTGTCGGTGTGTGTGTGTGTGTATTGTCGGTGTGTGTGTGTGTGTTGTGTGTGTGTGTGTTGTCGGTGTGTGTGTGTGTGTGTGTGTTGTCGGTGTGTGTGTGTGTGTTTGTGTTGTCGGTGTGTGTGTGTGTGTTGTCGGTGTGTGTGTGTGTGTGTGTGTTGTCGGTGTGTGTGTGTGTGTGTGTTGTCAGTGTGTGTGTGTGTGTTGTCGGTGTGTGTGTGTGTGTGTTGTCGGTGTGTGTGTGTGTGTTGTCAGTGTGTGTGTGTGTGTTATCGGTGTGTGTGTGTGTGTGTTGTCGGTGTGTGTGTGTGTCTGTGTTGTCGGTGTGTGTGTGTGTGTTGTCGGTGTGTGTGTGTGTGTTGTCTGTGTGTGTGTGTGTGTCAGTGTGTGTGTGTGTGTGTGTTGTCGGTGTGTGTGTGTGTGTGTGTTGTCGGTGTGTGTGTGTGTGTGTTGTCGGTGTGTGTGTGTGTGTGTTGTCGGTATGTGTGTGTGTGTTGCTGGTGTGTGTGTGTGTTGCTGGTGTTTGTGTGTGTGTGTGTGTGTGTGTTTGTGTGTTGTCGGTGTGTGTGTGTGTGTGTTGTCGGTGTGTGTGTGTGTGTTGTCGGTGTGTGTGTGTGTGTTGTCGGTGTGTTTGTGTGTGTGTGTGGTCGGTGTGTGTGTGTGTGTGTTGTCGGTGTGTGTGTGTTGTGTGTGTGTGTGTTGTCGGTGTGTGTTTGTTGTCGGTGTGTGTGTGTGTGTGTGTGTGTTGTCGGTGTGTGTGTGTGTGTGTGTGTTGTCGGTGTGTGTGTGTGTGTGTGTGTGTTGTCTGTGTGTGTGTCTGTGTGTTGTCGGTGTGTGTGTGTGTGTTGTCGGTGTGTGTGTGTTGTCGGTGTGTTTGTGTGTGTGTGTGGTCGGTGTGTGTGTGTGTGTTGTCGGTGTGTGTGTGTGTGTTGTGTGTGTGTGTGTTGTCGGTGTGTGTGTGTGTTCTCGGTGTGTTTGTGTGTGTGTGTGGTCGGTGTGTGTGTGTGTGTGTTGTCGGTGTGTGTGTGTGTGTTGTGTGTGTGTGTGTTGTCGGTGTGTGTGTGTGTGTTGTCGGTGTGTGTGTGTGTGTGTGTTGTCGGTGTGTGTGTGTGTGTGTGTGTTTGTCGGTGTGTGTGTGTGTGTGTTTGTGTTGTCGGTGTGTGTGTGTGTGTGTTGTGTGTGTGTGTGTTGTCGGTGTGTGTGTGTGTTATCGGTGTGTGTGTGTGTGTGTTGTCGGTGTGTGTGTGTGTGTGTTGTCGGTGTGTGTGTGTGTTGTCGGTGTGTGTGTGTGTGTGTGTGTGTGTTGTCGTGTGTGTGTGTTGTCGGTGTCGGTGTGTGTGTGTGTGTTGTCGGTGTGTGTGAGTGTGTGTGTGTTGTCGGTGTGTGTGTGTGTGTGTTGTCGGTGTGTGTGTGTGTGTCGGTTGTCGTGTGTGTGTGTGTTGTGTGTGTGTGTGTGTGTGTGTGTGTGTGTGTTGTCGGTGTGTGTGTGTGTGTTGTGTGTGTGTGTGTGTGTGTTGTCGGTGTGTGTGTGTGTGTGTGTGTGTGTGTCGTGTGTGTGTGTGTGTTGTCGGTGTGTTTGCTGTGTGTGTGTTGTCGGTGTGTGTGTGTGTGTGTTGTCGGTGTGTGTGTGTGTGTGTGTTGTCGTGTGTGTGTGTGTCGGTGTGTGTGTGTGTGTTGTCGGTGTGTGTGTGTGTTGTGTTGTCGGTGTGTGTGTGTGTGTGTTGTCGGTGTGTGTGTGTTGTATGTGTTGTCGGTGTGTGTGTGTGTGTTGTCGTGTGTGTGTGTGTGTTTCGGTGTGTGTGTGTGTGTGTTGTCGGTGTGTGTGTGTGTGTGTGTTGTCGGTGTGTGTGTGTGTGTTGTCGGTGTGTGTGTGTGTTGTCTGTGTGTGTGTGTTGTCGGTGTGTGTGTGTGTGTGTTGTCGGTGTGTGTGTGTGTGTGTTGTCAGTGTGTGTGTGTGTGTGTTGTCGGTGTGTGTGTGTGTGTTGTCGGTGTGTGTGTGTGTGTGTTGCGGTGTGTGTGTGTGTTGTGGTGTGTGTGTGTGTGTGTGTGTGTGTGTGTGTGTGTGTTGTCGGTGTGTGTGTGTGTGTGGTGTGTGTGTGTGTGTGTGTGTGTGTGTGTGTGTGTTGTCGGTGTGTGTGTGTGTGTGTGTTGTCGGTGTGTGTGTGTGTGTGTGTGGTGTGTTGTCGGTGTGTGTGTGTGTTGTGGTGTTGTGTTGTCGGTGTGTGTGTGTGTGTGTTGTCGTGTTGTGGTGTGTGTGTGTGTTGTCGGGTGTGTGTGTGTGTGTTGTCGGTGTGTGTGTGTGTGTGTTGTCGGTGTGTGTGTGTGTGTGTTGTCGGTGTGTGTGTGTGTGTGTGGTGTCGGTGTGTGTGTGTGTGTGTGTGTGTGTGTGTGTCGGTGTGTGTGTGTGTGTTGTCGGTGTGTGTGTGTGTGTGTTGTCGGTGTGTGTGTGTGTGTGTGTGTGTGTGTGTGTGTGTCGGTGTGTGTGTGTGTGTGTTGTGGTGTGTGTGTGTTGTGTGTGTGTGTGTTGTCGGTGTGTGTGTGTGTGTTGTCGGTGTGTGTGTGTGTGTGTGTGTGTGTGTGTGTGTGTGTGTTTGTGTGTGTGTGTCGGTGTGTGTGTGTGTGTGTTTGTGTTGTCGGTGTGTGTGTGTGTGTGTTGTGTGTGTGTGTGTTGTCGGTGTGTGTGTGTGTTGTCGGTGTGTTTGTGTGTGTGTGTTGTCGTGTGTGTGTGTGTGTGTTGTCGGTGTGTGTGTGTGTGTGTGTGTGGTGTGGTGTGTGTGTGTGTGTTGTCGGTGTGTGTGTGTGTGTGTGTTGTCGGTGTGTGTGTGTGTTTGTTGTCGTGTTGTGGTGTGTGTGTGTGTGTGTTTGTGTTGTCGGTGTGTGTGTGTGTGTGTTGTCGGTGTGTGTGTGTGTGTGTGTTGTCGGTATGTGTGTGTGTGTTGTCTGGTGTTTGTGTGTGTGTGTGTTGTCGGTGTGTGTGTGTGTGTGTGTCGGTGTGTGTGTGTGTGTGTGTGTGTGTGTGTGTGTGTGTGTGTGTTGTCGTGTGTGTGTGTGCGTGTGTGTGTGTGTGTGTGTTGTCGGTGTGTGTGTGTGTGTGTGTGTTGTCGGTGTGTGTGTGTGTGTTGTCGGTGTGTTTGTGTGTGTGTGTGGTCGGTGTGTGTGTGTGTGTGTTGTCGGTGTGTGTGTGTGTGTTGTGGTGTGTGTGTGTTGTCGGTGTGTGTGTGTGTGTGTTGTCGGTTTGTGTGTGTGTGTGTGTGTGTTGTCGGTGTGTGTGTGTTGTGGTGTGTTTGTGTGTGTGTGTTGTCGGTGTGTGTGTCTGTGTTTGTGTTGTCGGTGTGTGTGTGTGTGTGTGTTGTGTGTGTGTGTGTTGTCGGTGTGTGTGTGTTTTGTCGGTGTGTGTGTGTGTTGTGTTGTCGGTGTGTGTGTGTGTTGTGGTGTGTGCGTGTGTGTGTGTGTGTGTTGTCGGTGTGTGTGTGTGTGTGTGTGTTGTCGGTGTGTGTGTGTGTGTTGTCGGTGTGTGTGTGTGTGTGTTGTCGGTGTGTGTGTGTGTGTGTGTCGTGTGTGTGTGTGTGTGTCGGTGTGTGTGTGTGTGTGTGTTGTGTGTGTGTGTGTGTGTTGTCGGTGTGTGTGTGTGTGTGTTGTCGGTGTGTGTGTGTGTGTGTGTTGTCGTGTGTGTGTGTGTGTGTTGTCGGTGTGTGTGTGTGTGTCGTGTGTGTGTGTGTGTGTGTGTTGTCGGTGTGTGTGTGTGTGTGTTGTCGGTGTGTGTGTGTGTGTTGTCGGTGTGTGTGTGTGTGTTGTCGGTGTGTGGTGTGTGTGTGTGTTGTCGGTGTGTGTGTGTGTGTTGTCGGTGTGTGTGTGTGTGTTGTCGGTGTGTGTGTGTGTGTGTGTGTGTGTGTGTGTGTGTGTGTGTGTGTTGTCGTGTGTGTGTGTGTGTGTTGTCGGTGTGTGTGTGTGTTGTCGGTGTGTGTGTGTGTGTGTTGTCGGTGTGTGTGTGTGTGTGTGTTGTCGCTGTGTGTGTGTGTGTGTTGTCGGTGTGTGTGTGTGTGTTGTCGTTGTGTGTGTGTGTGTTGTCGGTGTGTGTGTGTGTGTTGTCGGTGTCGTGTGTGTGTGTGTGTATGTGTGTGTCTGTGTGTGTTGTCGGTTGTGTGTGTGTGTGTTGTCGGTGTGTGTGTGTGTGTGTTGTCGGTGTGTGTGTGTGTGTGTTGTCGGTATGTGTGTGTGTGTTGCTGGTGTGTGTGTGTGTGTGTGTTGTCGTGTGTGTGTGTGTGTGTTGTCGGTGTGTGTGTGTGTGTGTGTGTGTGTTGTCGGTGTGTGTGTGTGTGTTGTCGGTGTGTGTGTGTGTGTGTTTGTCGGTGTGTGTCTGTGTGTTGTCGGTGTGTGTGTGTGTGTGTTGTCGGTGTGTGTGTGTGTGTGTGTTGTCGGTGTGTGTGTGGTGTGTTGTCGGTGTGTGTGTGTGTGTGTTGTCGGTGTGTGTGTGTGTCTGTGTTGTCGGTGTGTGTGTGTGTGTTGTCGGTGTGTGTGTGTGTGTTGTCTGTGTGTGTGTGTTGTCAGTGTGTGTGTGTGTGTGTGTGTTGTCGGTGTGTGTGTGTGTGTGTTGTCGGTGTGTGTGTGTGTGTGTTGTCGGTGTGTGTGTGTGTGTGTTGTCGGTATGTGTGTGTGTGTTGCTGGTGTGTGTGTGTGTTGCTGGTGTTTGTGTGTGTGTGTGTGTGGTGTGTGTTTGTGTGTTGTCGGTGTGTGTGTGTGTTGTCGGTGTGTGTGTGTGTGTTGTCGGTGTGTGTGTGTGTGTTGTCGGTGTGTTTGTGTGTGTGTGTGGTCGGTGTGTGTGTGTGTGTGTGTGTCGGTGTGTGTGTTGGTTGTGTGTGTGTGTGTTGTCGGTGTGTGTGTGTGTGTTGTCGGTGTGTGTGTGTGTGTGTGTCGTGTGTGTGTGTCGGTGTGTGTGTGTGTGTGTGTGTGTGTCGGTGTGTGTGTGTGTGTGTGTGTGTGTCGGTGTGTGTGTGTGTGTGTGTTGTCGGTGTGTGTGTGTGTGTGTGTTGTCGGTGTGTGTGTGTGTGTTGTCGGGTGTGTGTGTGTGTGTGTTGTCGGTGTGTTGTCGGTGTGTGTGTGTGTGTTGTCGGTGTGTGTGTGTGTGTGTTGTCGGTGTGTGTGTGTGTGTGTTGTGTGTGTGTGTGTGTTGTCGGTGTGTGTGTGTGTGTTCTCGGTGTGTTTGTGTGTGTGTGTGGTCGGTGTGTGTGTGTGTGTGTTGTCGGTGTGTGTGTGTGTGTTGTGTGTGTGTGTGTTGTCGGTGTGTGTGTGTGTGTTGTCGGTGTGTGTGTGTGTGTGTGTTGTCGGTGTGTGTGTGTGTGTGTGTGTTGTCGGTGTGTGTGTGTGTGTGTTTGTGTTGTCGGTGTGTGTGTGTGTGTGTTGTGTGTGTGTGTGTTGTCGGTGTGTGTGTGTGTTGTCGGTGTGTGTGTGTGTGTGTTGTCGGTGTGTGTGTGTGTGTGTTGTCGGTGTGTGTGTGTGTTGTCGGTGTGTGTGTGTGTGTGTGTGTGTGTGTGTTGTCGGTGTGTGTGTGTGTGTTGTCGGTGTGTGTGTGTGTGTTGTCGGTGTGTGTGTGTGTGTGTGTTGTCGGTGTGTATGTGTGTGTGTTGTCAGTGTGTGTGTGTGTGTGTTGTCGGTGTGTGTGTGTTTATGTGTTGTCGGTGTGTGTGTGTGTGTTGTGGGCGTGTGTGTGTGTGTTGTCGGTGTGTGTGTGTGTGTGTTGTCGGTGTGTGTGTGTTGTCGTGTGTGTGTGTTGTCGTGTGTGTTGTCGTGTGTTGTCGTGTGTGTGTGTGTGTGTGTGTTGTCGCTGTGTGTGTGTGTGTGTGTGTGGCGGTGTGTGTGTGTGTGTGTGTTGTCGGTGTGTGTGTGTTGTCGGTGTGTGTGTGTGTGTTGTCGGTGTGTGTGTATGTGTTGTCGGTGTGTGTGTGTGTGTGTGTGTGTGCGTTGTCGGTGTGCGTGTGTGTGTGTTGTCGGTGTGTGTGTGTGTGTATGTTGTACGCGTGTGTGTGTGTGTGTGTGTGCTCGGTGTTGTGTGTGTGTGTTGTCGGTGTGTGTGTGTGTGTGTGTGTTGTCGGTGTGTGTGTGTGTGTGTGTGTGTCAGTGTGTGTGTGTTGTGGGTGTGTCGTGTGTGTGTTGTCGTGTGTTGTGTGTGTGTGTTGTCGGGGGGTGTGTGTGTGTGTGTTGTCGGTGTGTGTGTGTGTGTGTCGTCGGTGTGTTTGTGTGTGTGTGTGGTCGGTGTGTGTGTGTGTGTGTTGTCGGTGTGTGCGTGTGTGTTGTGTGTGTGTGTTGTCGGTGTGTGTGTGTGTGTGTTGTCGGTGTGTGTGTGTGTGTGTGTTGTCGGTGTGTGTGTGTGTGTGTGTGTGTTGTCGGTGTGTGTGTGTGTGTGTTTGTGTTGTCGGTGTGTGTGTGTGTGTGTTGTGTGTGTGTGTGTTGTCGGTGTGTGTGTGTGTTGTGTCGGTGTGTGTGTGTGTGTGTTGTCGGTGTGTGTGTGTGTGTGTTGTCGGTGTGTGTGTGTGTTGTCGGTGTGCGTGTGTGTGTGTGTGTGTTGTCGGTGTGTGTGTGTGTGTGTTGTCGGTGTGTGTGTGTGTGTGTCGTGTGTGTGTGTGTGTGTCGGTGTGTTGTCGGTGTGTGTGTGCGTGTTGTCGTGTGTGTGTGTGTGTTGTCGGTGTGTGTGTGTGTGTGTTGTCGGTGTGTGTGTGTGTTGTCGGTGTGTGTGTGTGTGTGTTGTCGGTGTGTGTGTGTGTGTGTTGTCGGTGTGTGTGTGTGTGTGTGTGTTGTGGTGTCGTGTGTGTGTGTGTTGTGTGTGTGTCGTGATGTTGTGTGTGTGTGTGTTGTCGGTGTGTGTGTGTGTGTCTGTTGTCGGTGTGTGTGTGTGTGTGTGTCGGTGTGTGTGTGTGTGTGTTGTCGGTGTGTGTGTGTGTGTTGTCGGTGTGTGTGTGTGTGTGTGTGTTGTCGGTGTGTGTGTGTGTTGTCGGTGTGTGTGTGTGTGTGTTGTCGTGTGTGTGTGTGTGTTGTCGGTGTTGTGTGTGTGTGTGTTGTCGGTGTGTGTGTGTGTGTGTTGTCGGTGTGTGTGTGTGTGTGTGTGTGTGTGGTGTGTGTGTGTGTGTGTTGTCGGTGTGTGTGTGTGTGTGTTGTCGGTGTGTGTGTGTGTGTGTGTCGGTGTCGGTGTGTGTGTGTGTGTTGTCGGTGTGTGTGTGGTGTGTTGTCGGTGTGTGTGTGTGTGTGTGTGTGTGTGTGTGTGTGTGTGTTGCCGGTGTGTGTGTGTGTGTGTGTGTGTGTGTGTTGTCGGTGTGTGTGTGTGTCGTTGTCGGTGTGTGTGTGTGTGTTGTCGGTGTGTGTGTGTGTGTGTGTTGTCGGTGTGTGTGTGTGTGTTGTCGGTGTCGTGTGTGTGTGTGTGTCGTGCTGTGGTGTGTCGTGTGTGTGTGTTGTCGGTGTGTGTGTGTGTGTGTCGGTGTGTGTGTGTGTGTGTTGTCGGTGGTGTGTGTGTGTTGTGGTGTGTGTGTGTGTGTGTGTCGGTGTGTGTGTGTGTGTTGTCGTGTGTGTGGTGTGTGTGTGTGTGTGTTGTCGGTGTGTGTGTGTGTGTGTTGTCGGTGTGTGTGTGTGTGTTGTCGGTGTGTGTGTGTGTGTGTGTGTGTTGTCGGTGTGTGTGTTGTGTGTGTTGTCGGTGTGTGTGTGTGTGTGTTGTCGGTGTGTGTGTGTGTGTGTTGTCGGTGTGTGTGTGTGTGTGTTGTCGGTGTGTGTGTGTGTGTGTGTCGTGTGTGTGTGTGTGTGTGTTGTCGGTGTGTGTGTGTGTGTGTGTTGTCGGTTGTGTGTGTGTGTGTTGTCGGTGTGTGTGTGTGTGTGTGTTTGTCGGTGTGTGTGTGTGTGTTGTCGTGTGTGTGTGTGTGTCGGTGTGTGTGTGTGTGTGTTGTCGGTGTGTGTGTGTGTTGTCGGTGTGTGTGTGTGTGTGTGTTGTCGGTGTGTGTGTGTGTGTGTGTGTTGTCGGTGTGTGTGTGTGTGTGTCGTCGGTGTGTGTGTGTGTGTGTGTTGTCGGTGTGTGTGTGTGTGTTGTCGGTGTGTGTGTGTGTGTGTGTCGGTGTGTGTGTGTGTGTGTGTCGTGTGTGTGTGTGTGTGTTGTCGGTGTGTGTGTGTGTGTGTTGTCGGTGTGTGTGTGTGTGTTGTCGGTGTGTGTGTGTGTGTGTGTTGTCGGTGTGTGTGTGTGTGTTGTCGGTGTGTGTGTGTGTGTGTGTTGTCGGTGTGTGTGTGTGTGTGTGTTGTCGGTGTGTGTGTGTGTGTGTGTTGTCGGTGTGTGTGTGTGTGTGTGTCGGTGTGTGTGTGTGTGTGTTGTCGGTGTGTGTGTGTGTGTTGTCGTGTGTGTGTGTGTGTGTGTTGTCGGTGTGTGTGTGTGTGTGTTGTGGTCGTGTGTGTGTGTGTGTGTTGTCGGTGTGTGTGTGTGTGTGTGTGGTGTGTGTGTGTGTGTGTGTGTGTGTGTGTGTGTGTGTGTGTGTGTGTGTGTGTGTGTGTGTGTGTGTGTTGTCGGTGTGTGTGTGTGTTGTCGGTGTGTGTGTGTGTGTGTCGGTGTGTGTGTGTGTGTGTGGTGTGTGTGTGTGTGTGTGTTGTCGGTGTGTGTGTGTGTGTGTGTGTGTGTGTGTGTGTGTGTGTGTGTGTGTGTGTGTTGTCGTGTGTGTGTGTGTGTTGTCGGTGTGTGTGTGTGTGTTGTCGTGTGTGTGTGTGTGTGTGTGTTGTCGGTGTGTGTGTGTGTGTTGTGGTGTGGTGTGTGTGTGTTGTCGGTGTGTGTGTGTGTGTGTTGTCGGTGTGTGTGTGTGTGTTGTCGGTGTGTGTGTGTGTGTGTTGTCGGTGTGTGTGTGTGTGTGTTGTGTGTGTGTGTGTGTGTGTGTGTGTGTGTGTGTGTGTGTTGTCGGTGTGTGTGTGTGTTGTCGGTGTGTGTGTGTGTGTGTTGTCGGTGTGTGTGTGTGTGTGTTGTCGGTGTGTGTGTGTGTGTTGTCGGTGTGTGTGTGTTGTCGGTGTGTGTGTGTGTGTGTTGTCGGTGTGTGTGTGTGTGTGTGTCGGTGTGTGTGTGTGTGTTGTCGGTGTGTGTGTGTGTGTTGTCGTGTGTGTGTGTGTGTGTGTCGTGTGTGTGTGTGTGTGTGTTGTCGTGTGTGTGTGTGTGTGTTGTCGGTGTGTGTGTGTGTGTGTGTGTGTTGTCGGTGTGTGTGTGTGTGTGTTGTCGGTGTGTGTGTGTGTGTGTTGTCGGTG
>NW_027675630.1:37500-50000 GCF_965601325.2 Salmo salar | reverse complement strand
TGTCGGTGTGTGTGTGTGTGTGTTGTCGGTGTGTGTGTGTGTGTGTTGTCGGTGTGTGTGTGTGTGTTGTCGGTGTGTGTGTGTGTGTGTGTGTGTGTGTGTGTGTTGTGTGTGTGTGTGTGTGTGTTGTCGGTGTGTGTGTGTGTGTGTGTCGTGTGTGTGTGTGTGTGTGTTGTCGGTGTGTGTGTGTGTGTGTGTTGTCGTGTGTGTGTGTGTGTGTGTGTTGTCGGTGTGTGTGTGTGTGTGTGTGTGTGTGTGTGTGTGTTGTCGGTGTGTGTGTGTGTGTGTTGTCGGTGTGTGTGTGTGTGTGTTGTCGGTGTGTGTGTGTGTGTGTGTTGTCGGTGTGTGTGTGTGTGTGTCGTGTGTGTGTGTGTGTGTGTGTGTGTGTTGTCGGTGTGTGTGTGTGTGTTGTCGGTGTGTGTGTGTGTGTTGTCGGTGTGTGTGTGTGTGTGTCGGTGTGTGTGTGTGTGTGTTGTCGGTGTGTGTGTGTGTGTGTTGTCGGTGTGTGTGTGTGTGTGTTGTCGGTGTGTGTGTGTGTGTCGTGTGTGTGTGTGTGTTGTCGGTGTGTGTGTGTGTGTGTTGTCGGTGTGTGTGTGTGTGTGTTGTCGGTGTGTGTGTGTGTGTGTGTGTGTGTGTGTGTGTGTGTGTTGTCGTGTGTGTGTGTGTGTGTGTGTGTGTGTGTGTGTGTTGTCGGTGTGTGTGTGTGTGTTGTCGGTGTGTGTGTGTGTGTGTTGTCGGTGTGTGTGTGTGTGTGTGTGTGTGTGTGTTGTCGGTGTGTGTGTGTGTGTTGTCGGTGTGTGTGTGTGTGTGTGTGTCGGTGTGTGTGTGTGTGTGTGTCGGTGTGTGTGTGTGTGTGTTGTCGGTGTGTGTGTGTGTGTGTGTTGTCGGTGTGTGTGTGTGTGTTGTCGGTGTGTGTGTGTGTGTGTTGTCGGTGTGTGTGTGTGTGTGTTGTCGGTGTGTGTGTGTGTTGTCGGTGTGTGTGTGTGTGTTGTCGGTGTGTGTGTGTGTGTGTGTTGTCGTGTGTGTGTGTGTGTGTTGTCGGTGTGTGTGTGTGTGTGTGTGTGTGTGTGTGTGTGTTGTCGGTGTGTGTGTGTGTGTGTCGGTGTGTGTGTGTGTGTGTTGTCGGTGTGTGTGTGTGTGTGTTGTCGTGTGTGTGTGTGTGTGTTGTCGGTGTGTGTGTGTGTGTGTTGTCGGTGTGTGTGTGTGTGTGTGTGTGTGTGTGTGTGTGTGTTGTCGGTGTGTGTGTGTGTGTTGTCGGTGTGTGTGTGTGTGTGTGTCGGTGTGTGTGTGTGTGTTGTCGGTGTGTGTGTGTGTGTGTGTTGTCGGTGTGTGTGTGTGTGTTGTCGGTGTGTGTGTGTGTGTTGTCGGTGTGTGTGTGTGTGTTGTCGGTGTGTGTGTGTGTGTTGTCGGTGTGTGTGTGTGTGTGTTGTCGGTGTGTGTGTGTGTGTTGTCGGTGTGTGTGTGTGTGTTGTCGGTGTGTGTGTGTGTGTGTGTTGTCGTGTGTGTGTGTGTGTTGTCGGTGTGTGTGTGTGTGTGTGTGTGTGTGTGTGTTGTCGGTGTGTGTGTGTGTGTTGTCGGTGTGTGTGTGTGTGTGTGTGTGTGTGTGTGTGTTGTCGGTGTGTGTGTGTGTGTTGTCGGTGTGTGTGTGTGTGTGTGTTGTCGGTGTGTGTGTGTGTGTGTTGTCGGTGTGTGTGTGTGTTGTCGGTGTGTGTGTGTGTGTGTGTGTGTGTGTGTGTGTGTCGGTGTGTGTGTGTGTGTTGTCGGTGTGTGTGTGTGTGTGTCGGTGTGTGTGTGTGTGTGTTGTCGGTGTGTGTGTGTGTGTTGTCGGTGTGTGTGTGTGTGTGTTGTCGGGTGTGTGTGTGTGTGTTGTCGGTGTGTGTGTGTGTGTTGTCGGTGTGTGTGTGTGTGTGTGTTGTCGGTGTGTGTGTGTGTGTGTTGTCGGTGTGTGTGTGTGTGTGTGTGTGTGTGTGTGTGTTGTCGGTGTGTGTGTGTGTGTTGTCGGTGTGTGTGTGTGTGTTGTCGGTGTGTGTGTGTGTGTGTGTGTCGGTGTGTGTGTGTGTGTGTTGTCGGTGTGTGTGTGTGTGTGTGTGTGTGTGTGTTGTCGGTGTGTGTGTGTGTGTTGTCGGTGTGTGTGTGTGTGTGTTGTCGGTGTGTGTGTGTGTGTGTTGTCGGTGTGTGTGTGTGTGTGTGTCGGTGTGTGTGTGTGTGTGTGTGTTGTCGGTGTGTGTGTGTGTTGTCGGTGTGTGTGTGTGTGTGTTGTCGGTGTGTGTGTGTGTGTGTTGTCGGTGTGTGTGTGTGTGTGTCGGTGTGTGTGTGTGTGTGTGTGTGTGTGTTGTCGGTGTGTGTGTGTGTGTTGTCGGTGTGTGTGTGTGTGTGTGTCGGTGTGTGTGTGTGTGTTGTCGGTGTGTGTGTGTGTGTGTTGTCGGTGTGTGTGTGTGTGTGTTGTCGGTGTGTGTGTGTTGTGTGTTGTCGGTGTGTGTGTGTGTCGTGTGTGTGTGTGTTGTCGGTGTGTGTGTGTGTGTGTTGTCGGTGTGTGTGTGTGTGTGTGTTGTCGGTGTGTGTGTGTGTGTTGTCGGTGTGTGTGTGTGTGTGTGTCGGTGTGTGTGTGTGTTGTCGGTGTGTGTGTGTGTTGTCGGTGTGTGTGTGTGTGTGTGTGTGTGTGTGTGTTGTCGGTGTGTGTGTGTGTGTGTTGTCGGTGTGTGTGTGTGTGTTGTCGGTGTGTGTGTGTGTGTGTTGTCGTGTGTGTGTGTGTGTGTTGTCGTGTGTGTGTGTGTTGTCGGTGTGTGTGTGTGTGTGTGTTGTCGGTGTGTGTGTGTGTGTTGTCGGTGTGTGTGTGTGTGTGTGTGTCGGTGTGTGTGTGTGTGTGTGTTGTCGGTGTGTGTGTGTGTTGTCGGTGTGTGTGTGTGTGTGTGTGTGTGTCGTGTGTGTGTGTGTGTGTGTGTTGTCGGTGTGTGTGTGTGTGTGTGTGTGTGTGTGTGTGTGTGTGTGTGTGTGTGTGTGTGTTGTCGGTGTGTGTGTGTGTTGTCGGTGTGTGTGTGTGTGTGTGTTGTCGGTGTGTGTGTGTGTGTGTGTCGGTGTGTGTGTGTGTTGTCGGTGTGTGTGTGTGTGTGTGTGTGTTGTCGGTGTGTGTGTGTGTGTTGTCGGTGTGTGTGTGTGTGTTGTCGGTGTGTGTGTGTGTTGTCGGTGTGTGTGTGTGTGTGTTGTCGGTGTGTGTGTGTGTGTGTTGTCGGTGTGTGTGTGTGTGTGTTGTCGGTGTGTGTGTGTGTGTGTTGTCGGTGTGTGTGTGTGTGTTGTCGGTGTGTGTGTGTGTGTGTTGTCGGTGTGTGTGTGTGTGTGTTGTCGGTGTGTGTGTGTGTGTGTGTGTTGTCGGTGTGTGTGTTGTCGGTGTGTGTGTGTTGTCGGTGTGTGTGTGTGTGTGTGTGTTGTCGTGTGTGTGTGTGTGTTGTCGGTGTGTGTGTGGTGTGTGTGTGTGTGTGTGTGTGTGTGTGTTGTCGGTGTGTGTGTGTGTGTTGTCGGTGTGTGTGTGTGTGTGTGTGGTGTGTGTGTGTGTGTTGTCGGTGTGTGTGTGTGTGTGTTGTCGGTGTGTGTGTGTGTGTGTGTTGTCGGTGTGTGTGTGTGTGTTGTCGGTGGTGTGTGTGTGTGTTGTCGGTGTGTGTGTGTGTGTGTTGTCGGTGTGTGTGTGTTGTCGGTGTGTGTGTGTGTGTTGTCGGTGTGTGTGTGTGTGTGTGTTGTCGGTGTGTGTGTGTGTGTTGTCGGTGTGTGTGTGTGTGTTGTCGGTGTGTGTGTGTGTGTGTTGTCGGTGTGTGTGTGTGTTGTCGGTGTGTGTGTGTGTGTGTGTGTGTTGTCGTGTGTGTGTGTGTTGTCGGTGTGTGTGTGTGTGTGTGTTGTCGGTGTGTGTGTGTGTGTGTTGTCGGTGTGTGTGTGTGTGTGTGTGTGTGTGTGTGTGTTGTCGGTGTGTGTGTGTGTGTTGTCGGTGTGTGTGTGTGTGTTGTCGGTGTGTGTGTGTGTGTTGTCGTGTGTGTGTGTGTGTGTGTTGTCGGTGTGTGTGTGTGTGTTGTCGTGTGTGTGTGTGTTGTCGTGTGTGTGTGTGTGTTGTCGGTGTGTGTGTGTGTGTTGTCGGTGTGTGTGTGTGTGTGTTGTCGGGGTGTGTGTGTGTGTGTTGTCGGTGTGTGTGTGTGTGTTGTCGGTGTGTGTGTGTGTGTGTGGTCGGTGTGTGTGTGTGTTGTCGGTGTGTGTGTGTGTGTTGTGTGTGTGTGTGTTGTCGGTGTGTGTGTGTGTGTTGTCGGTGTGTGTGTGTGTGTGTGTGTGTGTGTGTGTGTTGTCGGTGTGTGTGTGTGTGTTGTCGGTGTGTGTGTGTGTGTGTGTTGTCGGTGTGTGTGTGTGTGTGTTGTCGGTGTGTGTGTGTGTGTTGTCGGTGTGTGTGTGTGTGTGTGTGTGTGTGTGTGTGTTGTCGGTGTGTGTGTGTGTTGTCGGTGTGTGTGTGTGTGTTGTCGGTGTGTGTGTGTGTGTGTGTTGTCGGTGTGTGTGTGTGTGTTGTCGGTGTGTGTGTGTGTGTGTTGTCGGGTGTGTGTGTGTGTGTTGTCGGTGTGTGTGTGTGTGTTGTCGGTGTGTGTGTGTGTGTGTGTGTCGGTGTGTGTGTGTGTGTGTTGTCGGTGTGTGTGTGTGTGTGTGTGTGTGTGTGTGTGTTGTCGGTGTGTGTGTGTGTGTTGTCGGTGTGTGTGTGTGTGTTGTCGGTGTGTGTGTGTGTGTGTGTGTGTGTGTGTGTGTGTGTGTGTGTGTGTGTGTGTGTGTGTGTGTGTGTTGTCGGTGTGTGTGTGTGTGTTGTCGGTGTGTGTGTGTGTGTGTGTGTCGGTGTGTGTGTGTGTGTGTGTTGTCGGTGTGTGTGTGTGTGTGTGTTGTCGGTGTGTGTGTGTGTGTGTGTGTGTCGGTGTGTGTGTGTGTTGTCGGTGTGTGTGTGTGTGTGTTGTCGGTGTGTGTGTGTGTGTGTTGTCGGTGTGTGTGTGTGTTGTCGTGTGTGTGTGTGTGTGTGTGTGTGTTGTCGGTGTGTGTGTGTGTGTTGTCGGTGTGTGTGTGTGTGTTGTCGGTGTGTGTGTGTGTGTTGTCGGTGTGTTGTGTGTGTGTTGTCGGTGTGTGTGTGTGTGTGTTGTCGGTGTGTGTGTGTGTGTGTGTTGTCGTGTGTGTGTGTGTTGTCGGTGTGTGTGTGTGTTGTCGGTGTGTGTGTGTGTGTGTTGTCGGTGTGTGTGTGTGTGTGTGTTGTCGGTGTGTGTGTGTGTGTTGTCGGTGTGTGTGTGTGTTGTCGTGTGTGTGTGTGTTGTCGGTGTGTGTGTGTGTTGTCGGTGTGTGTGTGTGTGGTGTTGTGTGTGTGTTGTCGGTGTGTGTGTGTGTGTGTTGTCGGTGTGTGTGTGTGTGTGTTGTCGGTGTGTGTGTGTGTTGTCGGTGTGTGTGTGTGTGTTGTGTGTGTGTGTGTTGTCGGTGTGTGTGTGTGTGTGTGTGTGTTGTCGGTGTGTGTGTGTGTGTTGTCGGTGTGTGTGTGTGTGTGTGTTGTCGGTGTGTGTGTGTGTGTGTGTTGTCGGTGTGTGTGTGTGTGTTGTCGGTGTGTGTGTGTGTGTGTTGTGTGTGTGTGTGTGTTGTCGGTGTGTGTGTGTGTGTTGTCGGTGTGTGTGTGTGTGTGTGTTGTCGTGTGTGTGTGTGTGTGTGTGTGTGTGTGTTGTCGGTGTGTGTGTGTGTGTGTGTGTGTGTGTGTGTGTGTGTGTGTGTGTGTGTGTGTGTGTGTGTTGTCGGTGTGTGTGTGTGTGTTGTCGGTGTGTGTGTGTGTGTGTCGGTGTGTGTGTGTGTTGTCGGTGTGTGTGTGTGTGTGTTGTCGGTGTGTGTGTGTGTGTGTTGTCGGTGTGTGTGTGTGTGTGTTGTCGGTGTGTGTGTGTGTGTGTGTGTTGTCGGTGTGTGTGTGTGTGTGTTGTGTGTGTGTGTGTTGTCGGTGTGTGTGTGTGTGTTGTCGGTGTGTGTGTGTGTGTGTGTCGGTGTGTGTGTGTGTGTGTTGTCGGTGTGTGTGTGTGTGTTGTCGGTGTGTGTGTGTGTGTGTGTGTGTGTGTTGTCGGTGTGTGTGTGTGTGTTGTCGGTGTGTGTGTGTGTGTGTTGTCGGTGTGTGTGTGTGTGTGTGTTGTCGGTGTGTGTGTGTGTGTGTTGTCGGTGTGTGTGTGTGTGTGTTGTCGGTGTGTGTGTGTGTGTTGTCGGTGTGTGTGTGTGTGTTGTCGGTGTGTGTGTGTGTGTGTGTTGTCGGTGTGTGTGTGTGTGTGTTGTCGGTGTGTGTGTGTGTGTGTGTGTGTGTGTGTGTTGTCGGTGTGTGTGTGTGTGTTGTCGGTGTGTGTGTGTGTGTGTCGGTGTGTGTGTGTGTGTGTGTTGTCGGTGTGTGTGTGTGTGTGTTGTGTGTGTGTGTGTGTGTGTGTTGTCGGTGTGTGTGTGTGTGTTGTCGGTGTGTGTGTGTGTTGTCGGTGTGTGTGTGTGTTGTCGGTGTGTGTGTGTGTTGTCGGTGTGTGTGTGTGTGTGTGTTGTGTGTGTGTTGTCGGTGTGTGTGTGTGTGTGTTGTCGGTGTGTGGTGTGTGTGTTGTCGGTGTGTGTGTGTGTGTGTTGTCGGTGTGTGTGTGTGTGTTGTGTGTGTGTGTGTTGTCGGTGTGTGTGTGTGGTGTGTGTGTTGTCGGTGTGTGTGTGTGTGTTGTCGGTGTGTGTGTGTGTGTGTGTTGTCGGTGTGTGTGTGTGTGTGTGTGTGTCGGTGTGTGTGTGTGTGTTGTCGGTGTGTGTGTGTGTGTGTGTGTGTGTTGTCGGTGTGTGTGTGTGTGTGTGTTGTCGGTGTGTGTGTGTGTGTGTGTGTGTGTGTGTGTGTGTGTGTGTGTGTGTGTGTGTGTGTTGTCGGTGTGTGTGTGTGTTGTCGGTGTGTGTGTGTGTGTGTGTTGTCGGTGTGTGTGTGTGTGTTGTCGGTGTGTGTGTGTGTTGTCGGTGTGTGTGTGTGTGTGTGTGTGTTGTCGGTGTGTGTGTGTGTGTTGTCGGTGTGTGTGTGTGTGTTGTCGTGTGTGTGTGTGTTGTCGGTGTGTGTGTGTGTGTGTTGTCGGTGTGTGTGTGTGTGTGTTGTCGGTGTGTGTGTGTTTGTGTTGTCGGTGTGTGTGTGTGTGTGTTGTCGGTGTGTGTGTGTGTGTTGTCGGTGTGTGTGTGTGTGTGTTGTCGGTGTGTGTGTGTGTGTGTTGTCGGTGTGTGTGTGTGTGTGTGTGTTGTCGGTGTGTGTGTTGTCGGTGTGTGTGTGTTGTCGGTGTGTGTGTGTGTTGTCGGTGTGTTGTCGGTGTGTGTGTGTGTGTTGTGGTGTGTGTTGTCGGTGTGTGTGTGTGTGTTGTGTGTGTGTGTGTTGTCGGTGTGTGTGTGTGTTGTCGGTGTGTGTGTGTGTGTGTGTTGTCGGTGTGTGTGTGTGTGTTGTCGGTGTGTGTGTGTGTGTGTTGTCGGTGTGTGTGTGTGTGTGTGTGTCGGTGTGTGTGTGTGTGTGTGTGTGTGTGTGTGTGTTGTCGGTGTGTGTGTGTGTTGTCGGTGTGTGTGTGTGTGTGTGTGTGTCGTGTGTGTGTGTGTGTGTTGTCGGTGTGTGTGTGTGTGTTGTCGTGTGTGTGTGTGTGTGTGTGTTGTCGGTGTGTGTGTGTGTGTTGTCGGTGTGTGTGTGTTGTCGGTGTGTGTGTGTGTGTGTGTTGTCGGTGTGTGTGTGTGTTGTCGGTGTGTGTGTGTGTGTGTGTGTGTTGTCGGTGTGTGTGTGTTGTCGGTGTGTGTGTGTGTGTGTGTTGTCGGTGTGTGTGTGTGTGTGTTGTCGGTGTGTGTGTGTGTGTCAGTGTGTGTGTGTGTGTGTGTTGTCGGTGTGTGTGTGTGTGTTGCTGGTGTGTGTGTGTGTGTTGTCGGTGTGTGTGTGTGTGTTGTCGGTGTGTGTGTGTGTGTGTGTTGTCGGTGTGTGTGTGTGTGTTGTCGGTGTGTGTGTGTGTGTGTGTGTGTGTGTGTTGTCGGTGTGTGTGTGTGTGTTGTCGGTGTGTGTGTGTGTGTGTTGTCGGGGTGTGTGTGTGTGTGTTGTCGGTGTGTGTGTGTGTGTTGTCGGTGTGTGTGTGTGTGTGTGTGGTCGGTGTGTGTGTGTGTTGTCGGTGTGTGTGTGTGTGTTGTGTGTGTGTGTGTTGTCGGTGTGTGTGTGTGTGTTGTCGGTGTGTGTGTGTGTGTGTTGTGTGTGTGTGTGTTGTCGGTGTGTGTGTGTGTGTTGTCGGTGTGTGTGTGTGTGTGTGTTGTCGGTGTGTGTGTGTGTGTGTTGTCGGTGTGTGTGTGTGTTGTCGGTGTGTGTGTGTGTGTGTTGTGTGTGTGTGTGTTGTCGGTGTGTGTGTGTGTTGTCGGTGTGTGTGTGTGTGTTGTCGTGTGTGTGTGTGTGTGTGTTGTCGGTGTGTGTGTGTGTGTTGTCGGTGTGTGTGTGTGTGTGTTGTCGGGGTGTGTGTGTGTGTGTTGTCGGTGTGTGTGTGTGTGTTGTCGGTGTGTGTGTGTGTGTGTGTGGTCGGTGTGTGTGTGTGTGTGTTGTCGGTGTGTGTGTGTGTGTGTGTGTGTGTGTGTGTTGTCGGTGTGTGTGTGTGTGTTGTCGGTGTGTGTGTGTGTGTTGTCGGTGTGTTTGTGTGTGTGTGTGGTCGGTGTGTGTGTGTGTGTGTTGTCGGTGTGTGTGTGTGTGTTGTGTGTGTGTGTTGTCGGTGTGTGTGTGTGTGTTGTCGGTGTGTGTGTGTGTGTGTGTTGTCGGTGTGTGTGTGTGTGTGTGTTGTCGGTGTGTGTGTGTGTGTTTGTGTTGTCGGTGTGTGTGTGTGTGTGTGTGTGTGTCGGTGTGTGTGTGTGTTGTCGGTGTGTGTGTGTGTGTGTTGTCGGTGTGTGTGTGTGTGTGTTGTCGGTGTGTGTGTGTGTTGTCGGTGTTGTGGTGTGTGTGTGTGTGTGTTGTCGGTGTGTGTGTGTGTGTTGTCGGTGTGTGTGTGTGTGTTGTCGGTGTGTGTGTGTGTGTTGTCGGTGTGTATGTGTGTGTGTTGTCAGTGTGTGTGTGTGTGTGTTGTCGGTGTGTGTGTGTTTGTGTGTTGTCGGTGTGTGTGTGTGTGTTGTCGGTGTGTGTGTGTGTTGTCGGTGTGTGTGTGTGTGTGTTGTCGGTTGTGTGTGTGTGTGTGTGTTGTCGGTGTGTGTGTGTGTGTTGTCGGTGTGTGTGTGTGTTGTCGGTGTGTGTGTGTGTTGTCGGTGTGTGTGTGTGTTGTCGGTGTGTGTGTGTGTGGTGTTGTGGTGTGTGTCGGTGTGTGTGTGTGTGTGTTGTCGGTGTGTGTGTGTGTGTGTTGTCGGTGTGTGTGTGTGTTGTCGGTGTGTGTGTGTGTGTGTCGGTGTGTGTGTGTGTTGTCGGTGTGTGTGTGTGTGTGTGTGTTGTCGGTGTGTGTGTGTGTGTTGTCGGTGTGTGTGTGTGTGTGTGTTGTCGGTGTGTGTGTGTTGTGTGTGTTGTCGGTGTGTGTGTGTGTTGTCGGTGTGTGTGTGTGTGTGTTGTGTGTTGTCGGTGTGTGTGTGTGTGTGTGTGTTGTCGGTGTGTGTGTGTGTGTGTGTTGTGTTGTCGTGTGTGTGTGTGTGTGTGTGTGTTGTCGGTGTGTGTGTGTGTGTTGTGTGTGTGTGTGTTGTCGGTGTGTGTGTGTGTGTGTGTGTTGTCGGTGTGTGTGTGTGTGTTGTCGGTGTGTGTGTGTGTGTGTTGTGTGTGTGTGTGTTGTCGGTGTGTGTGTGTGTGTTGTCGGTGTGTGTGTGTGTGTGTGTGTGTCGGTGTGTGTGTGTGTGTGTTGTCGGTGTGTGTGTGTGTGTGTGTGTTGTCGGTGTGTGTGTGTGTGTGTTGTGTGTGTGTGTGTTGTCGGTGTGTGTGTGTGTTGTCGGTGTGTGTGTGTGTGTGTTGTCGGTGTGTGTGTGTGTGTGTTGTCGGTGTGTGTGTGTGTTGTCGGTGTGTGTGTGTGTGTGTGTGTGTGTGTGTGTGTCGGTGTGTGTGTGTGTTGTCGGTGTGTGTGTGTGTGTTGTCGGTGTGTGTGGTGTGTGTGTGTTGTCGGTGTGTGTGTGTGTGTTGTCGGTGTGTGTGTGTGTGTGTTGTCGGTGTGTGTGTGTGTGTGTTGTCGGTGTGTGTGTGTGTGTTGTCGGTGTGTGTGTGTGTGTGTGGTCGGTGTGTGTGTGTGTGTGTTGTCGGTGTGTGTGTGTGTGTTGTCGTGTGTGTGTGTTGTCGGTGTGTGTGTGTGTGTTGTCGGTGTGTGTGTGTGTGTTGTCGGTGTGTGTGTGTGTGTGTGTGGTCGGTGTGTGTGTGTGTGTGTTGTCGGTGTGTGTGTGTGTGTTGTGTGTGTGTGTTGTCGGTGTGTGTGTGTGTGTTGTCGGTGTGTGTGTGTGTGTGTGTTGTCGGTGTGTGTGTGTGTGTGTGTTGTCGGTGTGTGTGTGTGTGTTTGTGTTGTCGGTGTGTGTGTGTGTGTGTTGTCGGTGTGTGTGTGTGTTGTCGGTGTGTGTGTGTGTGTGTTGTCGGTGTGTGTGTGTGTGTTGTCGGTGTGTGTGTGTGTTGTCGGTGTGTGTGTGTGTGTGTGTGTGTGTGTGTGTGTTGTCGGTGTGTGTGTGTGTGTTGTCGGTGTGTGTGTGTGTGTTGTCGGTGTGTGTGTGTGTGTTGTCGGTGTGTGTGTGTGTGTGTTGTCGTGTGTGTGTGTGTGTGTTGTCGGTGTGTGTGTGTGTGTTGTCGGTGTGTGTGTGTGTGTGTGTTGTCGGTGTGTGTGTGTGTGTTGTCGGTGTGTGTGTGTGTGTGTTGTCGGTGTGTGTGTGTGTGTGTTGTCGGTGTGTGTGTGTGTGTTGTCGGTGTGTGTGTGTGTGTGTGGTCGGTGTGTGTGTGTGTGTGTTGTCGGTGTGTGTGTGTGTGTGTGTGTGTGTGTGTGTTGTCGGTGTGTGTGTGTGTGTTGTCGGTGTGTGTGTGTGTGTTGTCGGTGTGTGTGTGTGTGTGTGTGTCGGTGTGTGTGTGTGTGTGTTGTCGGTGTGTGTGTGTGTGTTGTGTGTGTGTGTTGTCGGTGTGTGTGTGTGTGTTGTCGGTGTGTGTGTGTGTGTGTGTGTCGGTGTGTGTGTGTGTGTGTGTTGTCGGTGTGTGTGTGTGTGTTTGTGTTGTCGGTGTGTGTGTGTGTGTGTGTGTTGTCGGTGTGTGTGTGTGTTGTCGGTGTGTGTGTGTGTGTGTTGTCGGTGTGTGTGTGTGTGTGTTGTCGGTGTGTGTGTGTGTTGTCGGTGTGTGTGTGTGTGTGTGTGTGTGTGTGTGTTGTCGGTGTGTGTGTGTGTGTTGTCGGTGTGTGTGTGTGTGTTGTCGGTGTGTGTGTGTGTGTTGTCGGTGTGTGTGTGTGTGTGTTGTCGGTGTGTGTGTGTGTGTGTTGTCGGTGTGTGTGTGTTTGTGTTGTCGGTGTGTGTGTGTGTGTTGTCGGTGTGTGTGTGTGTTGTCGGTGTGTGTGTGTGTGTGTTGTCGGTTGTGTGTGTGTGTGTGTGTTGTCGGTGTGTGTGTGTGTGTTGTCGGTGTGTGTGTGTGTTGTCGGTGTGTGTGTGTGTTGTCGGTGTGTGTGTGTGTTGTCGGTGTGTGTGTGTGTGGTGTTGTGTGTGTGTTGTCGGTGTGTGTGTGTGTGTGTTGTCGGTGTGTGGTGTGTGTTTTGTCGGTGTGTGTGTGTGTTGTCGGTGTGTGTGTGTGTGTTGTCGGTGTGTGTGGTGTGTGTGTGTTGTCGGTGTGTGTGTGTGTGTTGTCGGTGTGTGTGTGTGTGTGTTGTCGGGTGTGTGTGTGTGTGTTGTCGGTGTGTGTGTGTGTGTTGTCGGTGTGTGTGTGTGTGTGTGTGGTCGGTGTGTGTGTGTGTGTGTTGTCGGTGTGTGTGTGTGTGTGTGTGTGTGTGTGTGTTGTCGGTGTGTGTGTGTGTGTTGTCGGTGTGTGTGTGTGTGTTGTCGGTGTGTTGTGTGTGTGTGTGTCGGTGTGTGTGTGTGTGTGTTGTCGGTGTGTGTGTGTGTGTTGTGTGTGTGTGTTGTCGGTGTGTGTGTGTGTGTTGTCGGTGTGTGTGTGTGTGTGTTGTCGGTGTGTGTGTGTGTGTGTGTTGTCGGTGTGTGTGTGTGTGTTTGTGTTGTCGTGTGTGTGTGTGTGTGTGTTGTCGGTGTGTGTGTGTGTTGTCGGTGTGTGTGTGTGTGTGTTGTCGGTGTGTGTGTGTGTGTGTTGTCGGTGTGTGTGTGTGTTGTCGGTGTGTGTGTGTGTGTGTGTGTGTGTGTGTGTGTTGTCGGTGTGTGTGTGTGTGTTGTCGGTGTGTGTGTGTGTGTTGTCGGTGTGTGTGTGTGTGTTGTCGGTGTGTGTGTGTGTGTGTTGTCGGTGTGTGTGTGTGTGTGTTGTCGGTGTGTGTGTGTGTTGTGTTGTCGGTGTGTGTGTGTGTGTTGTCGGTGTGTGTGTGTGTTGTCGGTGTGTGTGTGTGTGTGTTGTC
>NW_027675630.1:12500-30000 GCF_965601325.2 Salmo salar | reverse complement strand
TGTGTTTGTTGTCGGTGTGTGTGTGTGTGTGTGTGTGTTGTCGGTGTGTGTGTGTGTGTGTGTGTTGTCGGTGTGTGTGTGTGTGTGTGTGTTGTGTGTGTGTGTGTTGTCGGTGTGTGTGTGTGTTGTCGGTGTTTGTGTGTGTGTGTTGTCGGTGTGTGTGTGTGTGTGTTGTCGGTGTGTGTGTGTGTTGTCGGTGTGTGTGTGTGTGTGTGTGTGTGTGTTGTCGGTGTGTGTGTGTGTGTTGTCGGTGTGTGTGTGTGTTGTCGGTGTGTGTGTGTGTGTGTTGTCGTTGTGTATGTGTGTTGTCGGTGTATGTGTGTGTGTGTTGTCGGTGTGTGTGTGTGTGTTGTCGGTGTGTGTGTGTGTGTGTGTTGTCGGTGTGTGTGTGGGTGTGTGTGTGTTGTGTGTGTGTGTTGTCGGTGTGTGTGTGTGTGTGTTGTCGGTGTGTGTGTGTGTGTTGTCGGTGTGTGTGTGTGTGTGTGTTGTCGGTGTGTGTGTGTGTGTGTTGTCGGTGTGTGTGTGTTATCGGTGTGTGTGTGTGTGTTGTCGGTGTGTGTGTGTGTGTGTGTGTGTGTGTTGTCGGTGTGTGTGTGTGTGTGTTGTCGGTGTGTGTGTGTGTGTGTGTTGTCGGTGTGTGTGTGTTGTCGGTGTGTGTGTGTGTGTGTTGTGGGTGTGTTGTCGGTGTGTGTGTGTGTGTGTTGTCGGTGTGTGCGTGTGTGTTTTGTCGGTGTGTGTGTGTGTGTTGTGTGTGTGTGTGTTGTCGGTGTGTGTGTGTGTTGTTGGTGTGTGTGTGTGTGTGTGTGTGTGTGTGTGTGTGTTGTCGGTGTGTGTGTGTGTGTGTGTGTGTGTGTGTGTGTGTGGGTGTTGTCGGTGTGTGTGTGTGTGTTGTCGGTGTGTGTGTGTGTGTTGTCGGTGTGTGTGTGTGTGTGTGTGTGTGTTGTCGGTGAGTGTGTGTGTGTTGTCGGTGTGTGTGTGTGTGTGTTGTTGGTGTGTGTGTGTGTGTTGTCGGTGTGTTTGTGTGTGTGTGTTGTCGCTGTGTGTGTGTGTTGTCGGTGTGTGTGTGTGTGTGTTGTCGGTGTGTGTGTGTGGGTGTGTTGTCGGTGTGTGTGTGTGTGTTGTCGGTGTGTGTGTGTATGTGTTGTCGGTGTGTGTGTGTGTGTGTTGTCGGTGTGTGTGTGTGTGTGTTGTCGGTGTGTGTGTGTGTGTGTTGTCGGTATGTGTGTGTGTGTTGCTGGTGTTTGTGTGTGTGTGTGTTGTCGGTGTGTGCGTGTTGTCGGTGTGTGTGTGTGTGTGTGTGTGTGTGTGTGTGTGTTGTCGGTGTGTGTGTGTGTGTTGTCGGTGTGTGTGTGTGTGTGTGTGTTGTCGGTGTGTGTGTGTGTTGTCGGTGTGTGTGTGTGTGTTGTCGGTGTGTGTGTTTGTTGTCGGTGTGTGTGTGTGTGTGTGTGTGTGTGTGTTGTCGGTGTGTGTGTGTGTGTGTGTGTTGTCGGTGTGTGTGTGTGTGTGTTTGTGTTGTCGGTGTGTGTGTGTGTGTGTTGTGTGTGTGTGTGTTGTCGGTGTGTGTGTGTTGTCGGTGTGTGTGTGTGTGTGTGTTGTCGGTGTGTGTGTGTGTTGTCGGTGTGTGTGTGTGTTGTCGGTGTGTGTGTGTGTGTGTGTGTGTTGTCGGTGTGTGTGTGTGTTGTCGGTGTGTGTGTGTGTGTTGTCGGTGTGTATGTGTGTGTGTTGTCAGTGTGTGTGTGTGTGTGTTGTCGGTGTGTGTGTGTTTATGTGTTGTCGGTGTGTGTGTGTGTGTGTTGTCGGTGTGTGTGTGTGTGTTGTCGGTGTGTGTGTGTGTGTGTTGTCGGTGTGTGTGTGTGTGTGTTGTCGGTGTGTGTGTGTGTGTGTGTGTGTGTTGTCGGTGTGTGTGTGTGTGTGTGTTGTCGGTGTGTGTGTGTGTGTGTGTTGTCGGTGTGTGTGTGTTGTCGGTGTGTGTGTGTGTTGTCGGTGTGTTGTCGGTGTGTGTGTGTGTGTTGTCGGTGTGTGTGTGTGTGTTGTTGGTGTGTGTGTGTGTGTGTGTGTTGTCGGTGTGTGTGTGTGTGTTGTGTGTGTGTGTGTTGTCGGTGTGTGTGTGTGTTGTCGGTGTGTGTGTGTGTGTGTGTGTTGTCGGTGTGTGTGTGTGTGTGTGTGTGTTGTCGGTGTGTGTGTGTGTGTGTGTTGTCGGTGTGTGTGTGTGTGTGTGTTGTCGGTGTGTGTGTGTGTGTTGTCGGTGTGTGTGTGTGTGTGTTGTCGGTGTGTGTGTGTGTGTTGTGTGTGTGTGTGTTGTCGGTGTGTGTGTGTGTGTGTGTTGTCGGTGTGTGTGTGTGTGTGTGTGTGTGTGTGTTGTCGGTGTGTGTGTGTTGTCGGTGTGTGTGTGTGTTGTCAGTGTGTGTGTGTGTGTGTGTTGTCGGTGTGTGTGTGTGTGTGTGTGTGTTGTCGGTGTGTGTGTGTGATGTCGGTGTTGTGTGTGTGTGTGTTGTCGGTGTGTGTGTGTGTTGTCAGTGTTGTGTGTGTGTGTGTTGTCGGTGTGTGTGTGTGTTGTCGGTGTGTGTGTGTGTGTGTGTGTGTGTTGTCGGTGTGTGTGTGTTGTCGGTGTGTGTGTGTGTGTGTTGTCGGTGTGTGTGTGTGTGTGTTGTCGGTGTGTGTGTGTTGTCAGTGTGTGTGTGTGTGTGTGTGTGTTGTCGGTGTGTGTGTGTGTGTGTGTTGTCGGTGTGTGTGTGTGTGTGTGTTTGTGTTGTCGGTGTGTGTGTGTGTGTGTGTGTTGTGTGTGTGTGTGTGTTGTCGGTGTGTGTGTGTGTTGTCGGTGTGTGTGTGTTGTCGGTGTGTGTGTGTGTGTGTTGTCGGTGTGTGTGTGTGTTGTCGGTGTGTGTGTGTGTGTTGTCAGTGTGTGTGTGTGTGTTGTCGGTGTGTGTGTGTGTGTTGTCGGTGTGTATGTGTGTGTGTTGTCAGTGTGTGTGTGTGTGTGTTGTCGGTGTGTGTGTGTTTATGTGTTGTCGGTGTGTGTGTGTGTGTGTGTTGTCGGTGTGTGTGTGTGTGTTGTCGGTGTGTGTGTGTGTGTTGTCGGTGTGTGAGTGTGTGTGTTGTCGGTGTGTGTGTGTGTGTGTTGTCGGTGTGTGTGTGTGTGTGTGTTGTCGGTGTGTGTGTGTGTGTGTGTTGTCGGTGTGTGTGTGTGTTGTCGGTGTGTTGTCGGTGTGTGTGTGTGTGTTGTCGGTGTGTGTGTGTGTGTTGTTGGTGTGTGTGTGTGTGTGTTGTCGGTGTGTGTGTGTGTGTGTTGTGTGTGTGTGTGTTGTCGGTGTGTGTGTGTGTTGTCGGTGTGTGTGTGTGTGTGTTGTCGGTGTGTGTGTGTGTGTTGTCGGTGTGTGTGTGTGTGTGTTGTCGGTGTGTGTGTGTGTGTGTGTGTGTTGTCGGTGTGTGTGTGTGTGTTGTCGGTGTGTGTGTGTGTGTGTTGTCGGTGTGTGTGTGTGTGTTGTGTGTGTGTGTGTTGTCGGTGTGTGTGTGTGTGTGTTGTCGGTGTGTGTGTGTGTGTGTGTGTGTGTTGTCGGTGTGTGTGTGTTGTCGGTGTGTGTGTGTGTGTGTGTTGTCAGTGTGTGTGTGTGTGTGTGTTGTCGGTGTGTGTGTGTGTGTGTGTTGTCGGTGTGTGTGTGTGTGTTGTCGGTGTTGTGTGTGTGTGTGTTGTCGGTGTGTGTGTGTGTTGTCGGTGTGTGTGTGTGTGTGTGTGTGTGTTGTCGGTGTGTGTGTGTTGTCGGTGTGTGTGTGTGTGTGTTGTCGGTGTGTGTGTGTGTGTGTTGTCGGTGTGTGTGTGTTGTCAGTGTGTGTGTGTGTGTGTGTGTTGTCGGTGTGTGTGTGTTGCTGGTGTTTGTGTGTGTGTGTGTTGTCGGTGTGTGTGTGTGTGTGTGTGTTGTCGGTGTGTGCGTGTGTGTTTTGTCGGTGTGTGTGTGTGTGTTGTGTGTGTGTGTGTTGTCGGTGTGTGTGTGTGTTGTCGGTGTGTGTGTGTGTGTGTTTGTGTGTTGTCGGTGTGTGTGTGTGTGTTGTCGGTGTGTGTGTGTGTGTGTGTGTGTGTTGTCGGTGTGTGTGTGTGTGTTGTCGGTGTGTGTGTGTGTGTTGAGGGTGTGTGTGTGTGTGTGTGTGTTGTCGGTGTGTGTGTGTGTGTTGTCGGTGTGTGTGTGTGTGTGTGTTGTTGGTGTGTGTGTGTGTGTTGTCGGTGTGTTTGTGTGTGTGTGTTGTCGCTGTGTGTGTGTGTGTGTTGTCGGTGTGTGTGTGTGTGTGTTGTGTTTGTGTGTGTTGTCGGTGTGTGTGTGTGTGTTGTCGGTGTGTGTGTGTGTATGTGTTGTCGGTGTGTGTGTGTGTTGTCGGTGTGTGTGTGTGTGTGTTGTCGGTATGTGTGTGTGTGTTGCTGGTGTTTGTGTGTGTGTGTGTGTGTGTGTGTTGTCGGTGTGTGTGTGTGTTGTCGGTGTGTGTGTGTGTGTGTTGTCGGTGTGTGTGTGTGTGTTGTCGGTGTGTGTGTGTGTGTTGTCGGTGTGTTTGTGTGTGTGTGTGGTCGGTGTGTGTGTGTGTGTGTTGTCGGTGTGTGTGTGTTGTGTGTGTGTGTGTTGTCGGTGTGTGTTTGTTGTCGGTGTGTGTGTGTGTGTGTGTGTGTTGTCGGTGTGTGTGTGTGTGTGTGTGTTGTCGGTGTGTGTGTGTGTGTTTGTGTTGTCGGTGTGTGTGTGTGTGTGTGTTGTCGGTGTGTGTGTGTGTGTGTTGTCGGTGTGTGTGTGTGTGTTGTCGGTGTGTGTGTGTGTATGTGTTGTCGGTGTGTGTGTGTGTTGTCGGTGTGTGTGTGTGTGTGTTGTCGGTATGTGTGTGTGTGTTGCTGGTGTTTGTGTGTGTGTGTGTGTGTGTGTGTTGTCGGTGTGTGTGTGTGTTGTCGGTGTGTGTGTGTGTGTGTTGTCGGTGTGTGTGTGTGTGTTGTCGGTGTGTGTGTGTGTGTTGTCGGTGTGTTTGTGTGTGTGTGTGGTCGGTGTGTGTGTGTGTGTGTTGTCGGTGTGTGTGTGTTGTGTGTGTGTGTGTTGTCGGTGTGTGTTTGTTGTCGGTGTGTGTGTGTGTGTGTGTGTGTTGTCGGTGTGTGTGTGTGTGTGTGTGTTGTCGGTGTGTGTGTGTGTGTTTGTGTTGTCGGTGTGTGTGTGTGTGTGTGTTGTCGGTGTGTGTGTGTGTGTGTTGTCGGTGTGTGTGTGTGTGTTGTCGGTGTGTGTGTGTGTATGTGTTGTCGGTGTGTGTGTGTGTGTGTTGTCGGTGTGTGTGTGTGTGTGTTGTCGGTGTGTGTGTGTGTGTGTTGTCGGTATGTGTGTGTTTATGTGTTGTCGGTGTGTGTGTGTGTGTTGTCGGTGTGTGTGTGTGTGTTGTCTGTGTGTGTGTGTGTGTGTTGTCGGTGTGTGTGTGTGTGTGTGTGTGTGTTGTCGGTGTGTGTGTGTGTGTGTGTTGTCGGTGTGTGTGTGTGTGTGTGTTGTCGGTGTGTGTGTGTTGTCGGTGTGTGTGTGTGTTGTCGGTGTGTTGTCGGTGTGTGTGTGTGTGTTGTCGGTGTGTGTGTGTGTGTTGTTGGTGTGTGTGTGTGTGTGTGTTGTCGGTGTGTGTGTGTGTGTTGTGTGTGTGTGTGTTGTCGGTGTGTGTGTTGTCGGTGTGTGTGTGTGTGTGTGTGTGTTGTCGGTGTGTGTGTGTGTGTGTTGTCGGTGTGTGTGTGTGTGTGTGTTGTCGGTGTGTGTGTGTGTGTGTGTTGTCGGTGTGTGTGTGTGTGTTGTCGGTGTGTGTGTGTGTGTGTTGTCGGTGTGTGTGTGTGTGTTGTGTGTGTGTGTGTTGTCGGTGTGTGTGTGTGTGTGTTGTCGGTGTGTGTGTGTGTGTGTGTGTTGTCGGTGAGTGTGTGTTGTCGGTGTGTGTGTGTGTGTGTGTTGTCGGTGTGTGTGTGTGTGTGTGTTGTCGGTGTGTGTGTGTGTGATGTCGGTGTTGTGTGTGTGTGTGTTGTCGGTGTGTGTGTGTGTTGTCGGTGTTGTGTGTGTGTGTGTTGTCGGTGTGTGTGTGTGTTGTCGGTGTGTGTGTGTGTGTGTGTGTGTGTTGTCGGTGTGTGTGTGTTGTCGATGTGTGTGTGTGTGTGTTGTCGGTGTGTGTGTGTTTATGTGTTGTCGGTGTGTGTGTGTGTGTGTTGTCGGTGTGTGTGTGTGTGTTGTCGGTGTGTGTGTGTGTGTGTTGTCGGTGTGTGTGTGTGTGTGTTGTCGGTGTGTGTGTGTGTGTGTGTGTGTGTTGTCGGTGTGTGTGTGTGTGTGTGTTGTCGGTGTGTGTGTGTGTGTGTGTGTTGTCGGTGAGTGTGTGTTGTCGGTGTGTGTGTGTGTGTGTGTTGTCGGTGTGTGTGTGTGTGTGTGTTGTCGGTGTGTGTGTGTGTGATGTCGGTGTTGTGTGTGTGTGTGTTGTCGGTGTGTGTGTGTGTTGTCGGTGTTGTGTGTGTGTGTGTTGTCGGTGTGTGTGTGTGTTGTCGGTGTGTGTGTGTGTGTGTGTGTGTGTTGTCGGTGTGTGTGTGTTGTCGATGTGTGTGTGTGTGTGTTGTCGGTGTGTGTGTGTTTATGTGTTGTCGGTGTGTGTGTGTGTGTGTTGTCGGTGTGTGTGTGTGTGTTGTCGGTGTGTGTGTGTGTGTGTTGTCGGTGTGTGTGTGTGTGTGTTGTCGGTGTGTGTGTGTGTGTGTGTGTGTGTTGTCGGTGTGTGTGTGTGTGTGTGTTGTCGGTGTGTGTGTGTGTGTGTGTTGTCGGTGTGTGTGTGTTGTCGGTGTGTGTGTGTGTGTGTGTTGTCGGTGTGTGTGTGTTGTCGGTGTGTGTGTGTGTTGTCGGTGTGTTGTCGGTGTGTGTGTGTGTGTTGTCGGTGTGTGTGTGTGTGTTGTTGGTGTGTGTGTGTGTGTGTGTGTTGTCGGTGTGTGTGTGTGTGTTGTGTGTGTGTGTGTTGTCGGTGTGTGTGTGTGTTGTCGGTGTGTGTGTGTGTGTGTGTGTTGTCGGTGTGTGTGTGTGTGTGTGTGTGTTGTCGGTGTGTGTGTGTGTGTGTGTTGTCGGTGTGTGTGTGTGTGTGTGTTGTCGGTGTGTGTGTGTGTGTTGTCGGTGTGTGTGTGTGTGTGTTGTCGGTGTGTGTGTGTGTGTTGTGTGTGTGTGTGTTGTCGGTGTGTGTGTGTGTGTGTGTTGTCGGTGTGTGTGTGTGTGTGTGTGTGTGTGTTGTCGGTGTGTGTGTGTTGTCGGTGTGTGTGTGTGTTGTCAGTGTGTGTGTGTGTGTGTGTTGTCGGTGTGTGTGTGTGTGTGTGTGTGTTGTCGGTGTGTGTGTGTGATGTCGGTGTTGTGTGTGTGTGTGTTGTCGGTGTGTGTGTGTGTTGTCAGTGTTGTGTGTGTGTGTGTTGTCGGTGTGTGTGTGTGTTGTCGGTGTGTGTGTGTGTGTGTGTGTGTGTTGTCGGTGTGTGTGTGTTGTCGGTGTGTGTGTGTGTGTGTTGTCGGTGTGTGTGTGTGTGTGTTGTCGGTGTGTGTGTGTTGTCAGTGTGTGTGTGTGTGTGTGTGTGTTGTCGGTGTGTGTGTGTGTGTGTGTTGTCGGTGTGTGTGTGTGTGTGTGTTTGTGTTGTCGGTGTGTGTGTGTGTGTGTGTGTTGTGTGTGTGTGTGTGTTGTCGGTGTGTGTGTGTGTTGTCGGTGTGTGTGTGTGTTGTCGGTGTGTGTGTGTGTGTGTTGTCGGTGTGTGTGTGTGTTGTCGGTGTGTGTGTGTGTGTTGTCAGTGTGTGTGTGTGTGTTGTCGGTGTGTGTGTGTGTGTTGTCGGTGTGTATGTGTGTGTGTTGTCAGTGTGTGTGTGTGTGTGTTGTCGGTGTGTGTGTGTTTATGTGTTGTCGGTGTGTGTGTGTGTGTGTGTTGTCGGTGTGTGTGTGTGTGTTGTCGGTGTGTGTGTGTGTGTTGTCGGTGTGTGAGTGTGTGTGTTGTCGGTGTGTGTGTGTGTGTGTTGTCGGTGTGTGTGTGTGTGTGTGTTGTCGGTGTGTGTGTGTGTGTGTGTTGTCGGTGTGTGTGTGTGTTGTCGGTGTGTTGTCGGTGTGTGTGTGTGTGTTGTCGGTGTGTGTGTGTGTGTTGTTGGTGTGTGTGTGTGTGTGTTGTCGGTGTGTGTGTGTGTGTGTTGTGTGTGTGTGTGTTGTCGGTGTGTGTGTGTGTTGTCGGTGTGTGTGTGTGTGTGTTGTCGGTGTGTGTGTGTGTGTTGTCGGTGTGTGTGTGTGTGTGTTGTCGGTGTGTGTGTGTGTGTGTGTGTGTTGTCGGTGTGTGTGTGTGTGTTGTCGGTGTGTGTGTGTGTGTGTTGTCGGTGTGTGTGTGTGTGTTGTGTGTGTGTGTGTTGTCGGTGTGTGTGTGTGTGTGTTGTCGGTGTGTGTGTGTGTGTGTGTGTGTGTTGTCGGTGTGTGTGTGTTGTCGGTGTGTGTGTGTGTGTGTGTGTGTTGTCAGTGTGTGTGTGTGTGTGTGTTGTCGGTGTGTGTGTGTGTGTGTGTTGTCGGTGTGTGTGTGTGTGTTGTCGGTGTTGTGTGTGTGTGTGTTGTCGGTGTGTGTGTGTGTTGTCGGTGTGTGTGTGTGTGTGTGTGTGTGTTGTCGGTGTGTGTGTGTTGTCGGTGTGTGTGTGTGTTGTCGGTGTGTGTGTGTGTGTGTTGTCGGTGTGTGTGTGTTGTCAGTGTGTGTGTGTGTGTGTGTGTTGTCGGTGTGTGTGTGTTGCTGGTGTTTGTGTGTGTGTGTGTTGTCGGTGTGTGTGTGTGTGTGTGTGTTGTCGGTGTGTGCGTGTGTGTTTTGTCGGTGTGTGTGTGTGTGTTGTGTGTGTGTGTGTTGTCGGTGTGTGTGTGTGTTGTCGGTGTGTGTGTGTGTGTGTTTGTGTGTTGTCGGTGTGTGTGTGTGTGTTGTCGGTGTGTGTGTGTGTGTGTGTGTGTGTTGTCGGTGTGTGTGTGTGTGTTGTCGGTGTGTGTGTGTGTGTTGAGGGTGTGTGTGTGTGTGTGTGTGTTGTCGGTGTGTGTGTGTGTGTTGTCGGTGTGTGTGTGTGTGTGTGTTGTTGGTGTGTGTGTGTGTGTTGTCGGTGTGTTTGTGTGTGTGTGTTGTCGCTGTGTGTGTGTGTGTGTTGTCGGTGTGTGTGTGTGTGTGTTGTGTTTGTGTGTGTTGTCGGTGTGTGTGTGTGTGTTGTCGGTGTGTGTGTGTGTGTGTTGTCGGTGTGTGTGTGTGTGTTGTCGGTGTGTGTGTGTGTGTGTTGTCGGTGTGTGTGTGTGTGTGTGTGTGTTGTCGGTGTGTGTGTGTGTGTTGTCGGTGTGTGTGTGTGTGTGTTGTCGGTGTGTGTGTGTGTGTTGTGTGTGTGTGTGTTGTCGGTGTGTGTGTGTGTGTGTTGTCGGTGTGTGTGTGTGTGTGTGTGTGTGTTGTCGGTGTGTGTGTGTTGTCGGTGTGTGTGTGTGTGTGTGTGTGTTGTCAGTGTGTGTGTGTGTGTGTGTTGTCGGTGTGTGTGTGTGTGTGTGTTGTCGGTGTGTGTGTGTGTGTTGTCGGTGTTGTGTGTGTGTGTGTTGTCGGTGTGTGTGTGTGTTGTCGGTGTGTGTGTGTGTGTGTGTGTGTGTTGTCGGTGTGTGTGTGTTGTCGGTGTGTGTGTGTGTGTGTTGTCGGTGTGTGTGTGTGTGTGTTGTCGGTGTGTGTGTGTTGTCAGTGTGTGTGTGTGTGTGTTGTCGGTATGTGTGTGTGTGTTGCTGGTGTTTGTGTGTGTGTGTGTGTGTGTGTGTTGTCGGTGTGTGTGTGTGTTGTCGGTGTGTGTGTGTGTGTGTTGTCGGTGTGTGTGTGTGTGTTGTCGGTGTGTGTGTGTGTGTTGTCGGTGTGTTTGTGTGTGTGTGTGGTCGGTGTGTGTGTGTGTGTGTTGTCGGTGTGTGTGTGTTGTGTGTGTGTGTGTTGTCGGTGTGTGTTTGTTGTCGGTGTGTGTGTGTGTGTGTGTGTGTTGTCGGTGTGTGTGTGTGTGTGTGTGTTGTCGGTGTGTGTGTGTGTGTTTGTGTTGTCGGTGTGTGTGTGTGTGTGTGTTGTCGGTGTGTGTGTGTGTGTGTTGTCGGTGTGTGTGTGTGTGTTGTCGGTGTGTGTGTGTGTATGTGTTGTCGGTGTGTGTGTGTGTTGTCGGTGTGTGTGTGTGTGTGTTGTCGGTATGTGTGTGTGTGTTGCTGGTGTTTGTGTGTGTGTGTGTGTGTGTGTGTTGTCGGTGTGTGTGTGTGTTGTCGGTGTGTGTGTGTGTGTGTTGTCGGTGTGTGTGTGTGTGTTGTCGGTGTGTGTGTGTGTGTTGTCGGTGTGTTTGTGTGTGTGTGTGGTCGGTGTGTGTGTGTGTGTGTTGTCGGTGTGTGTGTGTTGTGTGTGTGTGTGTTGTCGGTGTGTGTTTGTTGTCGGTGTGTGTGTGTGTGTGTGTGTGTTGTCGGTGTGTGTGTGTGTGTGTGTGTTGTCGGTGTGTGTGTGTGTGTTTGTGTTGTCGGTGTGTGTGTGTGTGTGTGTTGTCGGTGTGTGTGTGTGTGTGTTGTCGGTGTGTGTGTGTGTGTTGTCGGTGTGTGTGTGTGTATGTGTTGTCGGTGTGTGTGTGTGTGTGTTGTCGGTGTGTGTGTGTGTGTGTTGTCGGTGTGTGTGTGTGTGTGTTGTCGGTATGTGTGTGTTTATGTGTTGTCGGTGTGTGTGTGTGTGTTGTCGGTGTGTGTGTGTGTGTTGTCGGTGTGTGTGTGTGTGTGTTGTCGGTGTGTGTGTGTGTGTGTGTGTGTGTTGTCGGTGTGTGTGTGTGTGTGTGTTGTCGGTGTGTGTGTGTGTGTGTGTTGTCGGTGTGTGTGTGTTGTCGGTGTGTGTGTGTGTTGTCGGTGTGTTGTCGGTGTGTGTGTGTGTGTTGTCGGTGTGTGTGTGTGTGTTGTTGGTGTGTGTGTGTGTGTGTGTTGTCGGTGTGTGTGTGTGTGTTGTGTGTGTGTGTGTTGTCGGTGTGTGTGTGTGTTGTCGGTGTGTGTGTGTGTGTGTGTGTGTTGTCGGTGTGTGTGTGTGTGTGTTGTCGGTGTGTGTGTGTGTGTGTGTTGTCGGTGTGTGTGTGTGTGTGTGTTGTCGGTGTGTGTGTGTGTGTTGTCGGTGTGTGTGTGTGTGTGTTGTCGGTGTGTGTGTGTGTGTTGTGTGTGTGTGTGTTGTCGGTGTGTGTGTGTGTGTGTTGTCGGTGTGTGTGTGTGTGTGTGTGTTGTCGGTGAGTGTGTGTTGTCGGTGTGTGTGTGTGTGTGTGTTGTCGGTGTGTGTGTGTGTGTGTGTTGTCGGTGTGTGTGTGTGTGATGTCGGTGTTGTGTGTGTGTGTGTTGTCGGTGTGTGTGTGTGTTGTCGGTGTTGTGTGTGTGTGTGTTGTCGGTGTGTGTGTGTGTTGTCGGTGTGTGTGTGTGTGTGTGTGTGTGTTGTCGGTGTGTGTGTGTTGTCGATGTGTGTGTGTGTGTGTTGTCGGTGTGTGTGTGTGTGTGTTGTCGGTGTGTGTGTGTTGTCAGTGTGTGTGTGTGTGTGTGTTGTCGGTGTGTGTGTGTGTGTGTGTTGTCGGTGTGTGTGTGTGTGTTTGTGTTGTCGGTGTGTGTGTGTGTGTGTGTGTTGTGTGTGTGTGTGTTGTCGGTGTGTGTGTGTGTTGTCGGTGTGTGTGTGTGTGTGTTGTCGGTGTGTGTGTGTGTGTGTTGTCGGTGTGTGTGTGTGTGTTGTCGGTGTGTGTGTGTGTGTTGTCAGTGTGTGTGTGTGTGTTGTCGGTGTGTGTGTGTGTGTTGTCGGTGTGTATGTGTGTGTGTTGTCAGTGTGTGTGTGTGTGTGTTGTCGGTGTGTGTGTGTTTATGTGTTGTCGGTGTGTGTGTGTGTGTGTGTTGTCGGTGTGTGTGTGTGTGTTGTCGGTGTGTGTGTGTGTGTGTTGTCGGTGTGTGTGTGTGTGTGTTGTCGGTGTGTGTGTGTGTGTGTGTTGTCGGTGTGTGTGTGTGTGTGTTGTCGGTGTGTGTGTGTGTGTGTTGTCGGTGTGTGTGTGTTGTCGGTGTGTGTGTGTGTTGTCGGTGTGTTGTCGGTGTGTGTGTGTGTGTTGTCGGTGTGTGTGTGTGTGTTGTTGGTGTGTGTGTGTGTGTGTTGTCGGTGTGTGTGTGTGTGTGTTGTGTGTGTGTGTGTTGTCGGTGTGTGTGTGTGTTGTCGGTGTGTGTGTGTGTGTGTTGTCGGTGTGTGTGTGTGTGTTGTCGGTGTGTGTGTGTGTGTGTTGTCGGTGTGTGTGTGTGTGTGTGTTGTCGGTGTGTGTGTGTGTGTTGTCGGTGTGTGTGTGTGTGTTGTCGGTGGGTGTGTGTGTGTTGTGTGTGTGTGTGTTGTCGGTGTGTGTGTGTGTGTGTTGTCGGTGTGTGTGTGTGTGTGTGTGTATGTTGTCGGTGTGTGTGTGTTGTCGGTGTGTGTGTGTGTGTGTTGTCAGTGTGTGTGTGTGTGTGTGTTGTTTGTGTGTGTGTGTGTGTGTGTTGTCGGTGTGTGTGTGTGTGTTGTCGGTGTTGTGTGTGTGTGTGTTGTCGGTGTGTGTGTGTGTTGTCGGTGTGTGTGTGTGTGTGTGTGTGTGTTGTCGGTGTGTGTGTGTTGTCGGTGTGTGTGTGTGTGTGTTGTCGGTGTGTGTGTGTGTGTGTGTGTTGTCGGTGTGTGTGTGTTGTCAGTGTGTGTGTGTGTGTGTGTGTTGTCGGTGTGTGTGTGTGTGTTGCTGGTGTTTGTGTGTGTGTGTGTTGTCGGTGTGTGTGTGTGTGTGTGTGTTGTCGGTGTGTGCGTGTGTGTTTTGTCGGTGTGTGTGTGTGTGTTGTGTGTGTGTGTGTGTGTTGTCGGTGTGTGTGTGTGTTGTCGGTGTGTGTGTGTGTGTGTTTGTGTGTTGTCGGTGTGTGTGTGTGTGTTGTCGGTGTGTGTGTGTGTGTGTGTGTTGTCGGTGTGTGTGTGTGTGTTGTCGGTGTGTGTGTGTGTGTTGAGGGTGTGTGTGTGTGTGTGTGTGTTGTCGGTGTGTGTGTGTGTGTTGTCGGTGTGTGTGTGTGTGTGTGTTGTTGGTGTGTGTGTGTGTGTTGTCGGTGTGTTTGTGTGTGTGTGTTGTCGCTGTGTGTGTGTGTGTGTGTTGTCGGTGTGTGTGTGTGTGTGTTGTGTTTGTGTGTGTTGTCGGTGTGTGTGTGTGTGTTGTCGGTGTGTGTGTGTGTATGTGTTGTCGGTGTGTGTGTGTGTTGTCGGTGTGTGTGTGTGTGTGTTGTCGGTATGTGTGTGTGTGTTGCTGGTGTTTGTGTGTGTGTGTGTGTGTGTGTGTGTTGTCGGTGTGTGTGTGTGTTGTCGGTGTGTGTGTGTGTGTGTTGTCGGTGTGTGTGTGTGTGTTGTCGGTGTGTGTGTGTGTGTTGTCGGTGTGTTTGTGTGTGTGTGTGGTCGGTGTGTGTGTGTGTGTGTTGTCGGTGTGTGTGTGTTGTGTGTGTGTGTGTTGTCGGTGTGTGTTTGTTGTCGGTGTGTGTGTGTGTGTGTGTGTGTTGTCGGTGTGTGTGTGTGTGTGTGTGTTGTCGGTGTGTGTGTGTGTGTTTGTGTTGTCGGTGTGTGTGTGTGTGTGTGTTGTCGGTGTGTGTGTGTTGTCGGTGTGTGTGTGTGTGTGTTGTCGGTGTGTGTGTGTGTGTGTGTGTTGTCGGTGTGTGTGTGTTGTCAGTGTGTGTGTGTGTGTGTGTGTTGTCGGTGTGTGTGTGTGTGTTGCTGGTGTTTGTGTGTGTGTGTGTTGTCGGTGTGTGTGTGTGTGTGTGTGTTGTCGGTGTGTGCGTGTGTGTTTTGTCGGTGTGTGTGTGTGTGTTGTGTGTGTGTGTGTGTGTTGTCGGTGTGTGTGTGTGTTGTCGGTGTGTGTGTGTGTGTGTTTGTGTGTTGTCGGTGTGTGTGTGTGTGTTGTCGGTGTGTGTGTGTGTGTGTGTGTGTTGTCGGTGTGTGTGTGTGTGTTGTCGGTGTGTGTGTGTGTGTTGAGGGTGTGTGTGTGTGTGTGTGTGTTGTCGGTGTGTGTGTGTGTGTTGTCGGTGTGTGTGTGTGTGTGTGTTGTTGGTGTGTGTGTGTGTGTTGTCGGTGTGTTTGTGTGTGTGTGTTGTCGCTGTGTGTGTGTGTGTGTTGTCGGTGTGTGTGTGTGTGTGTTGTGTTTGTGTGTGTTGTCGGTGTGTGTGTGTGTGTTGTCGGTGTGTGTGTGTGTATGTGTTGTCGGTGTGTGTGTGTGTTGTCGGTGTGTGTGTGTGTGTGTTGTCGGTATGTGTGTGTGTGTTGCTGGTGTTTGTGTGTGTGTGTGTGTGTGTGTGTGTTGTCGGTGTGTGTGTGTGTTGTCGGTGTGTGTGTGTGTGTGTTGTCGGTGTGTGTGTGTGTGTTGTCGGTGTGTGTGTGTGTGTTGTCGGTGTGTTTGTGTGTGTGTGTGGTCGGTGTGTGTGTGTGTGTGTTGTCGGTGTGTGTGTGTTGTGTGTGTGTGTGTTGTCGGTGTGTGTTTGTTGTCGGTGTGTGTGTGTGTGTGTGTGTGTTGTCGGTGTGTGTGTGTGTGTGTGTTGTCGGTGTGTGTGTGTGTGTGTTGTCGGTGTGTGTGTGTGTGTTGTCGGTGTGTGTGTGTGTATGTGTTGTCGGTGTGTGTGTGTGTGTGTTGTCGGTGTGTGTGTGTGTGTGTTGTCGGTGTGTGTGTGTGTGTGTTGTCGGTATGTGTGTGTTTATGTGTTGTCGGTGTGTGTGTGTGTGTGTTGTCGGTGTGTGTGTGTGTGTTGTCGGTGTGTGTGTGTGTGTGTTGTCGGTGTGTGTGTGTGTGTGTGTGTGTGTTGTCGGTGTGTGTGTGTGTATGTGTTGTCGGTGTGTGTGTGTGTGTGTTGTCGGTGTGTGTGTGTGTGTGTTGTCGGTGTGTGTGTGTGTGTGTTGTCGGTATGTGTGTGTTTATGTGTTGTCGGTGTGTGTGTGTTGTCGGTGTGTGTGTGTGTGTTGTCGGTGTGTGTGTGTGTGTGTTGTCGGTGTGTGTGTGTGTGTGTGTGTGTGTTGTCGGTGTGTGTGTGTGTGTGTGTTGTCGGTGTGTGTGTGTTGTCGGTGTGTGTGTGTGTTGTCGGTGTGTTGTCGGTGTGTGTGTGTGTGTTGTCGGTGTGTGTGTGTGTGTTGTTGGTGTGTGTGTGTGTGTGTGTGTTGTCGGTGTGTGTGTGTGTGTGTTGTGTGTGTGTGTGTTGTCGGTGTGTGTGTGTGTTGTCGGTGTGTGTGTGTGTGTGTGTGTTGTCGGTGTGTGTGTGTGTGTGTTGTCGGTGTTGTGTGTGTGTGTGTGTTGTCGGTGTGTGTGTGTGTGTGTGTTGTCGGTGTGTGTGTGTGTGTTGTCGGTGTGTGTGTGTGTGTGTTGTCGGTGTGTGTGTGTGTGTTGTGTGTGTGTGTGTTGTCGGTGTGTGTGTGTGTGTGTTGTCGGTGTGTGTGTGTGTGTGTGTGTTGTCGGTGTGTGTGTGTTGTCGGTGTGTGTGTGTGTTGTCAGTGTGTGTGTGTGTGTGTGTTGTCGGTGTGTGTGTGTGTGTGTGTTGTCGGTGTGTGTGTGTGTGATGTCGGTGTTGTGTGTGTGTGTGTTGTCGGTGTGTGTGTGTGTTGTCGGTGTTGTGTGTGTGTGTGTTGTCGGTGTGTGTGTGTGTTGTCGGTGTGTGTGTGTGTGTGTGTGTGTTGTCGGTGTGTGTGTGTTGTCGGTGTGTGTGTGTGTGTGTTGTCGGTGTGTGTGTGTGTGTGTTGTCGGTGTGTGTGTGTGTTGTCAGTGTGTGTGTGTGTGTGTGTTGTCGGTGTGTGTGTGTGTGTTGTCGGTGTGTGTGTGTGTGTGTGTGTGTTTGTGTTGTCGGTGTGTGTGTGTGTGTGTGTTGTGTGTGTGTGTGTTGTCGGTGTGTGTGTGTGTTGTCGGTGTGTGTGTGTGTGTGTTGTCGGTGTGTGTGTGTGTGTGTTGTCGGTGTGTGTGTGTGTTGTCGGTGTGTGTGTGTGTGTTGTCAGTGTGTGTGTGTGTGTTGTCGGTGTGTGTGTGTGTGTTGTCGGTGTGTATGTGTGTGTGTTGTCAGTGTGTGTGTGTGTGTGTTGTCGGTGTGTGTGTGTTTATGTGTTGTCGGTGTGTGTGTGTGTGTGTGTGTTGTCGGTGTGTGTGTGTGTGTTGTCGGTGTGTGTGTGTGTGTGTTGTCGGTGTGTGTGTGTGTGTGTTGTCGGTGTGTGTGTGTGTGTGTGTTGTCGGTGTGTGTGTGTGTGTGTTGTCGGTGTGTGTGTGTGTGTGTGTTGTCGGTGTGTGTGTGTTGTCGGTGTGTGTGTGTGTTGTCGGTGTGTTGTCGGTGTGTGTGTGTGTGTTGTCGGTGTGTGTGTGTGTGTTGTTGGTGTGTGTGTGTGTGTGTTGTCGGTGTGTGTGTGTGTGTGTTGTGTGTGTGTGTGTTGTCGGTGTGTGTGTGTGTGTGTTGTCGGTGTGTGTGTGTGTGTGTTGTCGGTGTGTTTGTGTGTGTTGTCGGTGTGTGTGTGTGTGTGTTGTCGGTGTGTGTGTGTGTGTGTGTTGTCGGTGTGTGTGTGTGTGTGTTGTCGGTGTGTGTGTGTGTGTTGTCGGTGTGTGTGTGTGTGTTGTGTGTGTGTGTGTTGTCGGTGTGTGTGTGTGTGTGTTGTCGGTGTGTGTGTGTGTGTGTGTGTGTGTTGTCGGTGTGTGTGTGTTGTCGGTGTGTGTGTGTGTGTGTGTGTTGTCAGTGTGTGTGTGTGTGTGTGTTGTTTGTGTGTGTGTGTGTGTGTGTTGTCGGTGTGTGTGTGTGTGTTGTCGGTGTTGTGTGTGTGTGTGTTGTCGGTGTGTGTGTGTGTTGTCGGTGTGTGTGTGTGTGTGTGTGTGTGTGTTGTCGGTGTGTGTGTGTTGTCGGTGTGTGTGTGTGTGTGTGTCGGTGTGTGTGTGTGTGTGTGTGTGTTGTCGGTGTGTGTGTGTTGTCAGTGTGTGTGTGTGTGTGTGTGTTGTCGGTGTGTGTGTGTGTGTTGCTGGTGTTTGTGTGTGTGTGTGTTGTCGGTGTGTGTGTGTGTGTGTGTGTTGTCGGTGTGTGCGTGTGTGTTTTGTCGGTGTGTGTGTGTGTGTTGTGTGTGTGTGTGTGTTGTCGGTGTGTGTGTGTGTTGTCGGTGTGTGTGTGTGTGTGTTTGTGTGTTGTCGTGTGTGTGTGTGTGTTGTCGGTGTGTGTGTGTGTGTGTGTTGTCGGTGTGTGTGTGTGTGTTGTCGGTGTGTGTGTGTGTGTTGAGGTGTGTGTGTGTGTGTGTGTGTTGTCGGTGTGTGTGTGTGTGTTGTCGGTGTGTGTGTGTGTGTGTGTGTGTTGTTGGTGTGTGTGTGTGTGTTGTCGGTGTGTTTGTGTGTGTGTGTTGTCGCTGTGTGTGTGTGTGTGTTGTCGGTGTGTGTGTGTGTGTGTTGTGTTTGTGTGTGTTGTCGGTGTGTGTGTGTGTGTTGTCGGTGTGTGTGTGTGTATGTGTTGTCGGTGTGTGTGTGTGTTGTCGGTGTGTGTGTGTGTG